>NW_014555154.1:246830-262725 GCF_001313825.1 Dinoponera quadriceps | reverse complement strand
CCCCCCCCTCCGCATTCCATCATCTTATTTCCGCAATCGAGATTGCAGAATGTCGTCAAGTACGCAAAATTACTACTACCTACGAAATGCTATCGATAAAATTTTTTCTCTCACTACGTTTTGGAAATCGTGTCTTCCGGACGAGACGAACATTGGAAAATTATCGCAAAAGAGAAAGAACACGAATTATCTATTCCCTTTCGCGATGAACCACCTCTTCCCTCTTTCATGGCCCTTTGTTCGCCAATTACGAAAGTAACCTAACGTCGTCATCTTCGTTGAACGTAAAAGACACGCGCCGAGAAGCCGCCGGGTAGCCAGGCTTTTTGACCATCTGGGACGAGAGAAGAAAAGATCGCTAAAGGATTCATCGTCAAAGCTACATTTAACGATCGCACTCGCCTCGCGATCGGAACTCGACGGACACGTCCCCGGTAAATTTTTCTTTCAAGAGCAATTCTCAAGAGGCAAAAAAGTAAGAGTCTAGCGGCTTTCTCTCGAATGAGAATCTCAAAATCAGGATCGATCGTTCGCGAAATTCAAGCTGGACAAATTCGACTCGACAAGAACTTCACGATTCTCGGATTCGCCTTTCGTTCGCGTAGAAAGGACGTCGCGCGGGGGCCGCCTCGAGTTCCGGCGATCGTGACCGCGGGTCGATTCATTGATCGTTCTTATTAAAGAAGTTTTTGCGTTACAGGGCGTTTTTTCCTCGGATTAAGTAGTATGTAAATACACCTTGATATCACAAGCATAAACTGAGAATTTACTGGTAAACTTAAACGAACGTACATAATGCGAAATAGGGTTAGTTTCTATGTAAATACCTAAAGCTGGGCGAGTGCATACACCTCGTTCACGCAACCAACGATAATCGTTTCTTATCGAACCAGAGCTTCTGTTCGTTGTCGGTGCGTGTCTGACGATCGACGACCGCTCCCGCCCCCAACCTCGTCCTCCGCCCTCTGCCAGAGGACGGATTTCACACCCCCACGGGGGAGGGATCGCGCGGGAGCGTGTCTCCGGTCTCTCGGACATGGCCGATCGGGAAATTCTTTTTTTTTTCTCGACACCGATACTCCGACACACTGATACACACTTACACACAGACACACTCATCACACCACACACGGCATTGCGATGGATTGTACAGCTACGATAGGAACACACGCAATACCTAAACGCAATCTTGGCACACTCGCACCAATCGGCGCCCGCAATACCGTATAGGGACCGACTGTTTTTTCCGCGGAATTTTTCTTACCAGATAAAAGAACGCGTTTTGTTTTCCGGAGAATAAAACGAAACAGAGGAAACTCGCTAGCATTGTGATATACGTCACGATGAATTAGCGTGGCGTGATTCGCTTCTATGCGAAAGGTGCGAACGTGCTGCACGAAATTGAGAGTGAGAGAGCTCTGAGCAAATCTGGGAGAGAATGAGGATGCGAAATTGATAGATTTAGCGAGCAGAGAAAGAGAGGGAGAGAGAGAGAGAGAGAGAGAAATGTCAGTCAATAACTGTGAGTCTGAGAATGAACGAGCGGAGCGAATGAGAAGAGCTTAGTTAGGCGAAGCTGTTAGCACGTGTCGCGCGAACGAAACGCGGATTAGAGAAAATTCACGTTGGTAGTCGCGAAACGATAGAGCAGTCGAGTAGGGATTTTCAAAAGCTGTAACTCTCTTCATTTCACGGTCCCTAGTAGTACAACAGCGTCGAGAGGTACCGAGAACAGTGCACGAAACGGGTAGTAAGAGCGCGAAAGAGCGAAAAAGAAACAAGAAAGGATGGAAAGAGAGACGAACATCAGCGTTACTATTTACCACCATCTCAATATCACCATCACAAAAAAATTTTTAATAAAACAACAACAACAATACAAAACACCACCACCACTACCACGTCGAGATCTTTCATGATGATCGCGGTCATGAAACGATTGACAGACGACTGTTTTCGACCGGTGCATCCTGCCGTGCGCCGAGGGTTGCTTTTTCAAATGAGTAAACCTACGTGATCGGCGGGCCGGGTCCCCGGACCCTGCCCGATCGCGATTTAAAAGAACACACATCCCCGCGCGAGAAGGAAGAATTCCCGAGGCGCCGGCCCGTGCCCCGCGAACGTGTACCATAATTTTAAATTAAAAAACGAGAGGTAACGAAACAAAAAAAACACACAAGCGCGTTAAACAATAGATCTAGTAGTGTATGTTCTGTAATCAACTGAGAAGTAAGCGAGGATAAAGATAAAGAAAAAATAATAAAAAAATGCGGGTCGCACCGCGGAAAAAGCACAAAAAAAATAATTTACAAATATATTGATTTACATATGCCCGTAACTCGTAAGGGGGCCGATGGCGCAAACGCGTCCGCCCGCGTGAGATTTTCAGGCCTTCACGACGACGACGACGTGGTGTGAGGAAACGGCGGGACGTGAGCGCACGCAGACCCACCAACAGGGCGGTCCGCGAGTCGCGATGGAAAAACGGGCGGAAGCGCGCGGACAGCGTGAGAAGACCGTGAGGTGATCCGCGGGGAGACCGCGAGCGGCTGGGTCGTCCGTATTCGTCGCGAGAGAGGCAGCGAGCCTGAAGATGAAGAAGAAGCGGCCGAGCGCAGCGACGAGAGAGACAGAGAGGTGTGCGCCTAACGACGGGAGAGTCCAGAGAGGCGTCACGGACGACCCGGAGGACGCTCAACGGCCGACCGTTAGCCCACACTCGCGGAGAAGCGCGAAGCTACGAAGCTTCTCAGTCGGCAAGAGGCCCAGGAATGATGGAACGATACGCGAGTATATATGTATACGCGACACGCGACGGATATACGTATGTATAGATGCGTATATCCGCGGAAAATCCACAGCGCGACGTCGCCTGCAAAATCGGCCCTACCCATAATCTTAATCTCTTTCATGTAAATTTGCTAAATGTTTAAATAATCTAAAAAGTGCCATAGCCCGGATGCGCTGGTGCATACTCCCAGCGCATACACACTCACAAATACGACTCGACCCTCACGAATCAAACGCAAAATCCGCGGAGCCGCGCGCGCGATGGAAAGAGCGCGCGCGACCGCGGTAGAATTGGTATTCTCGCCAAGGAGCAAACACAATGCAAACAACAGTGACAGAAACCCACAGTACAATTTCACACGGATACAAGGAGACGGCCGCGCACCCCGTCGTGCGCGGGGTGTCGCGTCCGCGCGACGATGAGATACATTAAGCAAATCGAAGTTAGCCCTGGTTCACGAGCGTGCAACCCCGCGCGCTCACGCACTTCTCAATACACGAGCACGCGTGCGTGCGTGCTCACAAGCGCATACACACAGTAAACACACTATGTACACACTAATAAGCACACTTGTTTACACTCAATTACACACGCTACGGATATGTAAAGCCAATTGATTTTGTAAATTGCCCAAAAAAGGATTTTTAAAAAAGCTACGATTCGGCCCCGTAATTAACGTATATTTTCGCGCGCGTCGCGCAGAGAACGCCGACTCGCTTGGGCGAAGCTCTCCGCGGCCCGCAACAGGTCGCGGACGCTCCCCGGGCGAGGACGCGTCGTCTCGGGCGCCGTTGAAAAAGGAACAAAAAAAAAGAAAATTAAAAGGAAAAACACGTTGATATCGATTTCACGGTAATTCGAGAAGAGAGTGAGAAACAAAATTCGAGGATGACACGAGGAAACAAAAGTATCAAGCGGAAAAGCACAACGCGTTTGTGCACGTAGTGTTACGTAAATGTGAACGCAAGCAAAATTTCGCGGCCTTTGGCATACGTTTGGATGCAGAACCGATGATGAACGGTGCGTGCGCGCCCGCGTGCGGCAACGCGCGCGAGGGCGTACGCCCAAAACGCGTCCCGGACTTGACACGAGAGTACCCGGAAGTGACGTGTGGGCGGCCTCTTCGTCGGGGTACGTCCTGACGATGGACAGGTGGCCAGGTGCCAGAGGATCTCGTCAACGAGAGTCGACGAGAGAGAAAGAGTGTGAGCGTGAGAGGGAGAAGAAGAAGAGTGCGAAATGCGTGAAATAAATAGGGGAAAAGGGACAAAGAGAGAGAGAGAGAGAAAAGCGGAGAACAAAGTACGAGACGAAGTTCGTGCCCTTGGAGAGTGAGAGAAGGAGAAGGAGAGAGAAGAGGAAGGAAGGAAGAGAGAGATAGAGAGACAGAGAGAGGGAAAGAAGGCACCTGAGGCCACTGGGATACCCCTGTTCCACGAGACGCAATCACGAAAGGTGTAATGATGACCACGAAGAAACACACACAACCAAGAGGAATGTGGCAGCGGCAATTGCATAAGGGCCGTTGTTCGAGTGCGGCTTTACAAGCAAAAACCGTTGGTTTGTTTTCGATCGGGTTTTAATTTTTTAATGAAATAATCTCACGACGAATATATATCGCGTACGATCGCGCGCGCGCGCGCCCACCCGTCGCGCCGGCGCCGGGCTTAGCACGGCGACGGCTACGGCGAAAAAAGTTGCGACCCAGCGGATCGACATGATTGCGCGGCAATCGGGGGGCAACACACGTACGACGTATGTGCATATTATTCGTGGCAGTGTGTATCGTAAGTGCGCAGCATATGATAAAACCGACAGTCTAGCAGTGCGAGCGCCTCGGCGGCATTCGCGTCTTCACGCGGTGACCCTGACCGAGCCTCCGTGATTAAAAACCGGAATAAGTTGTTTCAATGTCCACTATATAAAATGAAGAGCCATAGTTGTTAAGGCGGTGGGTTCCGGCGTTCGGCGTCCTCGGCGCACACGCGTTCGTCCTTGGCCCGAGAGGAACTTCGAGAGAGAACGGCGGCGAGTCACGGGGTAAAACGCACGCGAGGGAGAGAGAGAGAGAGAGAGAGAGACTTCAACGACCGCGAACTCAGCTTTGTTCGGCATAACTGACCAAAATTACGAGGTTCCTGGCAGATCGAAACGATCGAGGTAGTCGAGACGATCCGATATTCGGAATTGGCGTCTAAATGTCTACATTCGGTGAACAAAATTTCACACTTCACGCTCCGCGTTCACGTCGCGCTCTCCGTGCACGTCGAACGTGATTCTCCCCGATTCCCCGTTTTCCGTGAGACCTGGTGAATCGGAGGAGCTCGCGCTCCAGCGCTAAGGGTGCGGTAAGAACGCGGGGCTTTATCTCGGCTATCGAGCGGGTAGGTGAAAGAGGCGATGAGAAAACAACAACGAGAGGCAGGTAAACATCGGATTTGGAAGTAATCCAGAGACTCTAAACCTTATGATCGATCGAAGTCGTGAAGAAGTAGCGACTGCCATGATCCCAAGTGATCTACACCGACAACTTAATATAACGGTCGACGGCGACGAGCGTACGGACCCATCGCGCTGTCTCGTCACGGACAGATCGCGCGGACTCGGCGGTGTCGAAGATCGCTTCTCGATCAGGCCAGTTCGTACCGCACGGTCTCCGTGGCGAGTCGATACTCTTTTCAAAATATTCTTCATACTTCCGTTCAGGAGAATGTGTTTCTTTCACCCTGAACCATCGAGCAACCCCCCGCATGCGTGTCCGAGGTGACAGGCCGAGTCCGTTTATCCGGCTTCAAAACCAAATTGCGAAAAAACGAGAGCAGAAACGAAAAAAAGAAAAAAAAAAACACCGACAGAAAGAGAAAAATCGCGCGGAAAGACACGAATACGCGGAATAATCGGGGACAATCGCGAATCGGATCGTGCGTAATCGCGAATCGGCAGATCAAAAGAGAAAAATAAACGGGATATCAGAAATGAGACAGAAAGAGACAGAGAATGAGAAATGAAACAGAATATCGTCCGCTGAGTGGGTGCCTCCGTCAGGGTTTTCCGTTACAGTAAACAAACAGTTCTCAAGTATAACTCACAATTAGTAGTGCTATGATAGGACAGTAATCACAGTGTACCGCAGTAAACAGTTAAATAAGTAAGTATACGGGAAGCACGTGGTCTTTTTCAGTGTCTGCAGAGAATCTCGTCGTGCACCACCGCCGCTGAGCGAGTAGTGGCACGACCGGAAATATACCGGATTCATTTCGTGCGCAAATTCCTAACCGGACCTCCTCCGCGTTCCACATGATCGGATCCCGCAGTTTGGGCGCAAATCGTTTCTCCCAATCCGACGAGTTCCCATTTTTTGGACCGCGAACGATCGGTGAGAAAAGATTCGATGATCGAATTATCGAGAGAGAAGGAAAGGAGAAAAACGCATCCTACGATTCGAAATTTCCAAAAAGAGAACAATTCCTCAACCAGGCCGGTCGCTCGCAACCTCCCCCCGTTCCGTGATTCAATCGACATTTAACGAATAAATATGATAATAAGTGTACTAAGTGTCTGTAGTTTAGCCAACGTGTACGTTGTATACTCTGAGATAGGCAGCGAGCTTATGAAGGTGACGAAGGGCGTGAAACGGATAGATAGTGAGTCAGGCAGGTCAGAGAAAGAGACGGAAAGAGATAGACGATTGCACGGTGGAGCCATATTTAACTAACTGATAACGATTAATTAATTACAGTAACCATTCAAGATGACTTAATTAACAATTAACCGTATCGCATACACACACATAATTATTAATTACACGTACTCCAGTATAAGTAAGGGCCAGCGGATAGCGCGCGCTTACCGCGCGCACCGCCTCTATCCAATAAATAATCGCGGAGGCACTCACTACGGAAACCGCAGGCAGGGACTTTGGGACTCGGACGCGGATCGGAGGGTACCTGAACACGCGAGTCCGGACTCCGGATCAAAATTGTTCATTTGTAAGGAGAAAAAAGAAAGTGAGAGAAAAAGCCAGAGCAGAGAACGAAAACGGCTGCCCCCGACGTTGAAGGGTCGCTCTCGCGCGGCTTATCCGGCATCGGATCGGGATCGTCTTCAGGATCGTTTGAACGGGTCGAGCTCTCCGAGCTCGACGAGAAAAAACGAGAGGTGGAGAGCGTGTTCCGGGTAGCGCGTGTTCAGGTGTCCCGCACCCCGTTACTTTATTGGTCTTTCAAGTGCAGCCTTGAGTTACTTCACTTACGGCGTTGTTTTCTACACAATACAAAATACCCCACCACCCGTCCCCACCGGCGAACCAATCCACCTCAACCCACGCTCCCGCAGGAATAATACATCCCCTTTCACCCACCGCCCCACCCAACCCCACTCACCCACCTCCCCCATATACAACGTTGTTTAACGTCCGTTCGCGATGAACTTGGTTGCGAGTCCAGCGGCAGACGCGCGCCGTTCCTCCTCGGGCGAAATTCAGAAATGTTCGGCAAATATCCTTTATTTCGCGCGAAAATGAAAACTCTCGAGTGGAGTATCCGGATCGCCGTCGACTTTTGTTTTGTACGTTGATAATGTCCTCGACAATCCTGGCAACTTGTAAAATGCTCAAATGATCGATATATATATATATCCGCGGTCCTGACGGTGCATCCTCGCGTGGCGGAACGGAGCGCGTTTGACTTCGACTCCGAAAATGGCGAACGTTAAGTTTCAGATTTCAGACTTTTACGTACAGTTAGTTACCGAGTAATACAGCGCAGATTATCGTTAATTTTCGACGCGCAGCCTCGTTGCGACGAAGACGATTTAAACGAAAAACACAGGAAAATAGAAGAGAGGAACACGAGGTGCACGAGTCATCCGCACTATTTTCGAACCGCGAAGAGCGCGACGAGGTTGCGCGTGCAGGTTTAATGGTATCGAATGAGTTTGGTCGAAGTCCCCTTTTGGGCAAACACACCGACGCACTTCCGGTCCCGCCGGCCAGCATCGTTCGATGGAAAAAGAATAGAATACGGTAAAGAAGAGAAACGATCTCGAGCCTCCGAGAAGACAGAGTGGAAGGAGCGGTCCTCCGTTCGAAATTCAATTCTAGTCAAAAGAGGGTACAAAGCCGAGACGGGTTTCAACTCGGACAGGCGAAATCGGTACTTATTTAATGCGAGGAGGAAGAAAGGAGGAGAGAAAGGAGGAGAGAGAGAGAGCGAGAGCAGGAAGAAGAGAAGGAAGGAGAAAAGGATGGAAAAGGAGGCTCGGGAGAAAGAGAAATTTTCCACGGGATTGCATGAGCGCGCGTTCCACTCGGCGCGTGGAAGTAGAGGAAGAGGAAAACGGAGAGAATCGGCGAACATAAAAAAAAAATGAAGAAAAAAAAGGAAAGAGAACCAATATGGTGCTGGGAGCGCAACCTGTGGAATCGGCGGGGTGGCGGGACCGTACACGAGGAAATATCCGCGTTGCTGACAAAACGTAGCCTCTTTTCGTTGTGTCAAACCGCCGGCCAGGATCCGGGCCGATCCTTGTATAAGCAAAAACGACACTTTCAAAAAGCAAAAAAAGATGGATGTACGGTGCGAATGGATCTTTCATGAAGCTTCGATTGTTGTTGTTCCGTCGAGTTTTTCGTTTTGCATAAATGCCTACCCACCCACACGCTTTTCCGGCGAGGCAGCGAGACGGGACCTCGCGCGTTACGGCCCGCTCGAGGCGAAAACTCGAGGAGTATATATAACCACTCCTCGAGGAGCTTTCTCGAGTGAGGATCACGACGAAATCTCAAATCGAGAACGTCGAGAGAGAGAGAGAGAGAGAGAGAGTGCCCGTCGAGCGTGCCCCAGCCTTTCGATACCGCGGTTAACCTACAATTATATTATTATTATATTATTAATTATTATTATTATTATTACGATGATTGCCAGAGGGCAATTGAAGGCGTATTTTACAGAGAAACGAGAGGGAGGGGAGAAAGAGAGAGAAAAATTTAAGGGAAGTAAAGCCTCGGTTCAAAGTTCGCTCTCGAATCGTCGAAGCCATAATATATATTATAAACGTGTAATAATTCTTAAGTGAATCGACGATAAGCAGTAGTAAGGAGAGAGAGAGAAGCCACGTTTCGAGATTCTCCTTTCTTTCTTTTTCTTGGATCCTTTTTTTTTTCTAACTATGTAAAAACACGTACATACACGAGACACGCGTACACACACTATAATTACACTGGTTAATTGTTATATACGTTACTTAGCATACAAATATTTATGTACGAAAAGTATAAAAAGGAACACGATACCGCGTTATGACAAAAAAACTTGAGAGAGAGATAGAGAATTCTTTCTCTTTTTTTTATTATTAATATTATTATTATTATTGTACAATCGCGGCGTCGAAATTTTATTGTTGTTAACGATCGCGCGAGATTGGTTTTGCATTATGTTTGTTTTTTTTTACCTTCTTTTTCTTTGTTCTTTTTCGTTATATAAGCGTGGTATCGCACGACTGAGAAAGACGGAGATGACGAACGCGACTTGTCGTTAATTGAGCTTTATACGCGTTTTTCTTCGTTTCCCTTTACGTTAAGTGTATCGAGTTCGACTCTCGCTTTCTTGATCTTTTCTTCTATTACTTTTTTATTCGCGTATCGCGCGGCGCACATGGATTACGCGCGCCGCGTGCGAGTTCTTGAAATTATTTACGTTCCTCCCTGNCCCCGCCCCCCCCCCCCTTTTTTTACGTATACCAGTGCATTTTCCTCGTTTAGAAGACGAAGAGTACGGGGATTAATTCCGATCTCACTTCGCGCGTACATCCGACGATTGACGCGGCGAAATCAAGCTCGTGCGAATCGGGTGCACTCGCGCGGAAATTTCGTTTCACCCACGTCCCCGGTCGCCGCGTACTCTTCGGTCGTTTCTTTTCGCAACGTTTTCGTCCGCCGAGTCGCGAGATATCGTTACCGATCAACCACGCTCGCGATCGCCACGGTGACGCTATTGTCCTCGGTCTCGCTGAAAGAGAGTTCCTATTTAACGAGAAAATAATAAAATAATAATCGGTAAGGAAGACGACGACGTCGACAGGAATGACTAGAGAGAAGAAAGCGAGCGTGGTACGGTGTGACAAACAGCGGCGTTCGGCGAACGAGCTCGTCGAGTTACGTTTGCTAGTCAGAATTGGTTAAAAACGATGAAGCAAGCTAGGGATTTTTACGATTAGTTATACTGCCTATTGATTAATTAATTAATCTATTAAGCGTAGCCGTTACGTTAGTTAACGCGGCCCCGCTCTTGAGCTGCGCTCATCCTGAAGTTAAGTAGGTCCAACATGCACACGCACACACACATACACACACACGCACGCACATGTACGTATGTACGTGCACTCGCGTAGATACACATATACACGTACATACACAAAGTGGTATACAAACTACGGTTCTTTAGTTACTATTCCTGTAGATTGAGTTGCCGATTTATGAAAATTAACCGCAGTCCGCCGAGACGTAATGTCATGTCGAATTTAAGTTAATAACTCGATCCTCTTATTTTTGTTACGAACTTCCTTTTTTTTTCATGCCTTAGACGCATACACTCACGCAGGCTTAGCGCTGCCGCAACTATTACATGTAGCGTAGTGCCAACACTACCGTCACTCCTACTATTACACCTACTGCTACCGCTACCGCTAGAAATTGTTAGTACGTCGCTATTATTATTATTATTATTATTATTATCATTATTATTATATTATGTTATATAAATATATATTATTATTATTAACATTATTATTATTATTATTATTAGAATTAGAATTATATGTTTCAGAACCCGTATTGTAAACTGTTCTGTTCTCGTTCGCGTGTGGTTTATTAGGTAAATCGATGTGATAAATGTCTAGTTCTCTTTGTGTCGATTCGATCGTCATTAGTTCCCTTCTCCACATTTTTTTTTATTTTTAATCCCTTATTTTTTTGTTTAATTCGTTCGTTTCTCGTATGTGGTTCCTCGCGTCGAAATTTGCGACCAGCATCGGCTTCTTGCGGGAGAGAGGGAGATAGAAGAAAGAAAGAGAGAGAGAAAGACAACATGATAAAGAATCGAATCTTTAAAATACGCTGACGATTGTCACATGGAGTTTAGGACACGTGCATTTATTAAACTTTATCGTTACCTACTATTACCTTGTCGATGAAATACCGGGTGTACGAACGCGGCGCGACGTAGCGGCGTGTGGTGGTTTCACCTGCGAATCCTCCCATTTTCGAACATCGTCGGGAAAAATTCGACACTTCCGGATGTAATTCTAAAAATCGCGAAATCGATAAGAATAACAGACGAGACGCGAAATTAACGTTGCACTGATCTCGATAAGGAGCGCTCGTACACCCGGCGATATTCGTTATTAGTTAACGCTATTAGTTATCGTCGTTTAACGCTCTATTAGTACTATTACCACTATTATTAGTTATCGCTATCGACTCTTGATACGACCCCTATTGTCGATCGGCGAGCAAGATAACTATTTTGATTGCCCCTCGTCTCGAGCGCGCTTCGTTGTTATTAGCACCGTCGCCTACCTCCGCTCTTATCGAAATCCATGCGAAATCATTTCCCGGAAATATCGACATTGCACGAAGAGATATGCTTCTCGTCTATTGGCGCGCATATCACCGTGATTTTTGCAAAGACTAAATGAAAACGAAACAAAACCCTTTGGAATTGCATCGTCGAGCCTTCACAAGTTGTTCAAGTTCTTCGCGAATTTCTCATCGTTGAAATTAACGTGCCGGCGGCGCTAAACACGGAGTCGCGATCAATCGAGACGAGGAGAGGTGTGCGCGATTTGAGATGTTTCGATGGAGGGTTAGTGTTCAAAAAGTGCGATGACGAGCCGAAGATACCAGAACCCGCGACTGTGGTATCTCGAAGCGAAGAAAGCGACCGCTCGCTCTCCCCGCTGGTTGCCACGGTCGCGGAACTGTTCTGGTTGCAACTAGAGAAGCTATGGGATCCTCAAAGCGCCCACGTACGTCGCGAGCTACAAAGCGTATCCATTTTCGAGTTTCGGGAAACAATCGACGCGCGATATAAAAAAAAGAAATAAAAAAAAGCAGTTACGAAAACAGTAAGCTATCCTATAAAAAAAAAAACAAGCACTAGTAAGAAAGAAAGGAAGTAAGAAAGGGAGAGAGAGAGAGAGAGAGAGAGCGAGAGAGAATGAAAGAGAGAGATAGAGAGTGAGGAGGAAGCATGTCATACGATTATATTCACCAGTCTCTTTCGGTTACGAGCAAGTTCCGCATTGTGTAGAATGTCTAATTGATGATCACGATGTATAATGTGAAGGTTAATAACTACGAGATGACGATGATTGCGACTATAACGGTGGAAGAGCGAGACCCAAATTGAGAAATCGCGAGAGCCTTTTTGCACGAAAACGCATTACAACCGGATGTGCGTTACCTCTAGGAACGTTCTTTTTGTTGTTGTTGATGATAACGATGATGATGATGATAATACGTCGATAAAGAAAAAAAGGGTGCTTCTGTGCGACGGAAAGAGCTCCGGGCACGCGTGAAAGGAAAATTCGAAATTCGAAACCCGTCTTTTTCCCCGCCCCCGTACCACGTACGCGATTCCGTCGATTCCATCTCGCGTACGTGGGCAGTGTTCGATGACGATTCGAAACTGAGTAACGCGATATCGATATAGCTGCTGGAATCAAGTTTGTTTTTCCTTTCTGGACGATCAGTCGACCGTCAATTATTTTCCCCTAGGTGTACGCAGCGACGGCGGGCGAATAGTATCGCCGAGCGAGTGAGAGATCGGACGCCGGAAGGAAATCTCGTTCGGTTGACCCTCCGTCGCTTCCGGAAGCGGTAATCCTCGCTACGATCTTCGATTTGAGATGCGAGGCGTTAACTTTGACCCCATTCGCCCGTCGTTACTGCACCCTTTAGTCGAAAGAGGTGCTCGATCTTTATCGATCGATCATACTTATCTTATTCTATACTTAGGATGCTCGAAAGGTGTGCTTGATTTACGCGGTGCAAAATTTATCACACGAAAACGAAAAAAAAAGGAACAATTGCGCGACGTTTCGTCGAGATCCCTTCCAAACATTCCAAATTAATATTTTCGACGAGAACAGCCATTTGGGAACCGCGAATATTTTTTTCACAGAATTCTCTTTAAAGGAAAAAAAGACGACATTCGGCACGTGAAACGGTGCGCGAAAGAGTCTCGACGAGACGTCGCGGTACTCTCGACCGAACATATCAAAAGATGAAGGCTCTACGTTGGAGCGTTATCGAGACATTGCTTTCGACGTGTAATTAGATTGTAAGTGATAAATCCGACGTAGAAGCACGCGTCTACGCGCGAATCGTCACGCGTGCTCGCGCGTAGACGCCATTGAACACTGCACGATCGATGATCGCGAGAGAAAGAAAGCGAGAGAGAAGGAAGAAGAACAGGAAAGATCAACGCGAGATCGGGGACGGGAAAAGATCCGATCCTTGGAACATCCTTTAGGCTTACGATCGAGGATTAAGAGTTCGTTAGATGTTAATGTCTGCGGAGCGGGTCGGCTTGGCGTCTTCGTGGAAGTGATCTTCTGCAAAAAGTAGACAAGCGCAAAAGTTTCTCCGCAAAATTCCAAATTCACCCGAAAAATTCCCGATGTGTCGGACGAGGTTTTTTATCGGTGTTAGCGACGTAGAGTATCTTACGGCGGCAATCGAGCAAACAAGTTCAAGGAACTACCAATGAAACAAAGACTCGAGCTGAGGAGATCATTTCGACAGGATCGCGAGGCCGATTCGCGGGCGTGTAGATCGAAGATAAGCGAAGGGAAAAGAAGCTTAAGTGAAGATAAATTCTTTGTGCCTCACGACTTCCGGCTGGACGACCTTTCGCGCGACGACGATATTCGTGATCGACGCCTCGGATCGTTACACGGGAGACGAGATTGCGGAGGAATTCGAGACGAGTCAAGTTGTAAATACGCGGAAATTATGCGAAATCACGCGCTCCCGATCGTGAAATTCGTTCCTTCGTAAGCGCAAACGGAAGCTCGTCGATTCCGGAAGCACGCGATCGGCCAGCCTAAATTTAAGGTCTTTTTTAGAAATTAGCGGCGGAAAGGCGGATATATATCGCGAGGGCGACTATCGCTGCAATTTTGTGAATGAGAGAGCAAGGGTTTGCCTGCGAGAGCGAGACAAATTGCGAGATAAAGTGAACGTCTGAGAGAATGCATCGGCGAGTGTATCCGTTGGCGAGAATGTGATATCGAGCGAATGAGAACGATCGTGTGAAAGGGAGAGAGCGAAAGTATGAACGAGAAAGAGAGTAAGGTGTGTTGAGAAAATGAGATGTAAATGTGTGTGCGAGATAGGAGAATAAACAAAATTTTACTACCAAGTGGACTAGAATCGCAACCGATGGGCATTATTAAGCGAAAATAAAATTTTCGGAGCGTTTTTTCGACGAAGAAAAGCGTCCAAAATTGTACCTATTTTCATTTTATAAATTATATATATATATATGTATATGTATATGTATATGTATAGATATACGACGACCTAAATGATTATTATTGCAAGATGTAATTGCAAGAGAGAGAGAGAGAGAGAAAGAGAGAGGGAGAATGTGTGAAAGAGAGAACGAGAGAAAGAGAGAAAGGGAGAGAAAGAGAGAAAGAGAGAGAGAGAGAGAGAGAAAGAGAGAGAGAAAGCAAGGCGGTAGGAAGACGATGAAAAATAAAAAATTATTGTATCTATATTCGGAAAATGATCGATGATGTATTCGAATCGTGATTATTATTATTATATATTATGATTATTGTGTATAGTTAAGGCAAAAATGGAATTTTAGACGAAATTATCGAACTCGAGGTATACATATAGGGAGCGTAAGTGAGAAAGAGCGCAAGGGAATAAGAAAGAGCGTGAGAGAGAATGGGAATGAGAGTGAAAGAGAAAGAATTTCTCGATGGTGATTGCACATTGCATGTCGACAGGCAACAAAACAGAGTCCCCCTCCCCTCCAGTAAAGTCAATAGTCAAAACCAAGTCACGGCCGTAAAGAAACGCGTGTCAAAAACGATTTTTCGAGATCGCGAATTTTCGGGAAAAGTTTTCAAATTGTCACGAGCGACTTTTTTCCATTTTTCGAAACCGCGGTTCTTTCGAAACGAAAAAGAAGAAACAAAATTAGAAATTCTGAGTGATTATCGTTTCCTTTGTACCAGGACCAAAAGAAGAAAGCAAATAGCCGAATATATATCTATATATAAAAATATACATATATGTATGTATGTATGTATGTTCGTATATACGTACATACATGAACCAACACACGCAACACGTACGAGACGTGCGAGAGCGCGTTCCCCGGCGCGACGATCCTGCCGGATCGACACGCGATCGCGACTTCGCGCAACTTTCGGACAACCAGAACGAGTGCCTCGGGTCCGACCCAGTACGGGGACGGGCCCAGATTTGGGAAAATTTTTGCCGGCAGATCGACGCGCTCGGGGATTCGCGGAGAGGAGGCGAGGCGATAGGAGGCAAAAGTAGCTCGGTAACAGCAATAGTACAGGTCGAAATAGGCAAAAAAAAATTTCGGAAAATAGTTCAAACGACCAGATTTTTTGGAAAACGATGTCGGAACAGCGGAAACAAAAATCGCGTAAAACACGAGGCAATATGTAGTTGTATACTTTCTCTGTCGCGCACAGATCGCAATTTCAGTTCTCCCGTATCGCGATCGTGGATCGATCGTTGATAGACTTTCCGACGCTCACGGCGACACCGGCGTCGTCGGCGACGGTCCGTTCGATCGACAGCGAGTTCTTTGCTGCGCGATCAATCAACCCCGAACCATCCCACGATTGAGAGAGAAATCGGCGAGGTTGCCGTCGACGACGTCGCTGTGGCTTTCTTTTTTTTCACCGCGACGTATCCGTTTTTCTCACCAGTATTGCGCCCCTCTTCCCCACACCCCTGCAAACCCCTGCCTAATTACAACAGTATCCTTACGTGCGGTACAAATCCCGCGGATATATCCCGTTCCCACCCTGACCACTCCACCGAACACCAAC
>NW_014555154.1:219616-246813 GCF_001313825.1 Dinoponera quadriceps | reverse complement strand
CCCCCCTCACACGTCCTCCCCCGGTCCCTCCACTACCAAACCACTTTACCAGTGTGAGTGAATGTGTCAACACGTGCAAGGATTTAAAAGTAAAAAAAAGCAGTCTAGAATTTTATGGAGGAAAGGTGGAAAAAAATGTGGAAAGCGTCGAGCAAAATGCGATCGTGAGGATTGATTAAAGAGAATAACCGGGAAAACGTACACACACACACATTCGTCGGACTGTGTAGGGACATTTTGCATCAATTGTGTAAGACACGAGACAGAGGGAGAAAGTGTGCGTGTGTGTGAGAGAAAAGGGGAGATTAAAAGTAAAAAAAAAAGATAAATAAAAGGAAGCGAAGTCGAGTGAGAATGCGCGTGTGGAAGATGCGAGAGCGAGAGGTAGAAGAGATCCTAAAGAGAGTGAGCGAGAAGATAAAAAAAAACGGCGGAAGCTAAAAAACAAAATGTACGAACGAACATTGATACTGTCTTCGTTTTTTAAAGTCGTTTCTCCGTTCGACACGCTACTATATAAAAATATTGACATTTGTCATTGAATTATTACCGACGACGATGAAGTATCATTATTATGATTATTATTATTATTACGAAACTATTATTATTACGATGATAAATGATTATTATTATTATTACTACCATTTATTATTGTCATTATTATCACAATTTATTATTGCGATGATGATCATGATTATTATTATTATTAATATTATTATTATTATTATTACGTGGTACAATAAAAATTTAATAAGCATTCCACGTCTCGTGACTACTGGCCAGTTCCCTATGATCACCGCACGATTATCGACGATAATTTCCTTATCGCACGCGCTGTTAACAACCGTATGACCTCTCTTACGCACATAGATGATAAACTGCATATCCGCACCAGAAGAAAACAGAAATTTATCTCAAAGTGTAGCGATATCGAGTCTATATTCAACATCCAGGGACGGTTTCTTTATCGTGCTATCTTTTCTACGCAAGAAATCTCTCATACAACGAACGAGAGCAGTGAACTCATTTTTGTTTCATTTGTAACACGTTCAATATTGTACTTAAATGAAAATTCATTTATCTTATAACATAAAAAAGATAATATAACGGCTAATTTGGTCTTCAAGAGCGATCTGCATGTGTATCACATATAGAAAATATCATTTTACTGCTGAGAAAAGCGATTACTCAATTTACTTTCGATGTTTTAAGTTGATGATTATCTTCAATAAAGAATATTTTCCTGATGATGATTTTAAAATATGATCATCACAAATTTGGAAAAAATGTTAGAAAAGCTCATTATCACGTATTCGGGAAAAGAATTTATGCTCTTTTCAAGAATAATATAAAACTTTATCGCACGTGCGACAAAGCCAGATTCGGTTAATTTAAATACAGTCCAACTTTTTGTTTAATTTAATATTTTTGATTGAAATATTAAATTTACTAGGATTTAGGATATATTTTGGGTAAACTTGATGTTTATGATAAACTTGTGATATATTGTGATATATACATATAAATTTATGAAATACTTAAAACAAGTAACATTTACTTGTATGTAGTACGTATTTTTTTTTATATGTAGCATCAATAAACGCGAAAAACGCTATTTTTATTCACAAATTCATTTCTTTGTTATTGGTCACTGTAGGTTGAAATCGTGGAAAAATCGCAAGTTTTTGTGTTTTTTGTAGTCTAAATTTATACATCTCGAGTATATCAATTAAATATATCAATATATCAATATATCAATTGTCGTATTAAATATTCAGGAACTCGGAGTCAACCATATCCCGCTGCCCAGAGATTTAAAACGGAAGATAATCTTTCAAACTAGATTAATATCAGCAAACGAATGCATGTTTAGATATAAAATGAATTAGCCCTTAGCAGTCGTAATTCGAGTTACTTCGATGGCCATTTCGACAATAAACAGTTCAGGCGATAATTGTAAGGAATCTGTAAACTCACCCTCAAGTCGATTCAGCTCGGCCCGAATCGTATCCTCCCGTACAACATCTGCATCCTCGGGAATCACGTTGCCTTCACGATGCTGTCGCAAGCTCCATCAGATCGGAACACTGTGCACATGTAAACGATAAATGTAACGTAAACGTAACCGGTAAACAAATTCGTTTCACACACGGACTTGAATTAATTTAAGAAAATCGGAAATCACGACGCGACGTCGTCGCACGTGTTAATTTGCCTGCGTAAAAGATTATTGTGATTATCAGTCGCTCTCGTAGAAGCAGGCGACGCGCGCCAGTGTTCACGACTTTTAACATAACAATACACATAGAACTTTCGGGTGTTATAATTGTATTTATATACGGTGATATGCATATACGATGAGAGAAAATTCTCGTGCAATATTTCAACATTAGGAATACAATAACAGGGACATTTCAACGGGATCACGTTGACATTTTTTATTCAGTTTGACAGAAAGGCAAATGTTATTTTCCGATTGGATGTTAGAAACAATAATTATTTTAAAGCGGGATAATAGTACGGGTCGGTTACCCGATTCATGAAATATTCGAAATCGATTTCCTCGTCGCTACATCCGCGCCTGAAGAAAGATAAACGCTCGCGCCGGGTCATCGACGGCCTGAACGAAGACGCTCGCCGTCGACTCACTTCGGATTAGTTAAGGATAGAACACCAAGAAGAGAGCATCATGCTTCGTTTCAGCGTCTGCGGCAGATTCGTTATTTACGGCAACCTCGAAAAATGTCTGGACGCGTCGGGAGGTGTACGTGACATCTGCGGTATCGCCGTGGGGTCGACGGTCAGGCAGAAACATAGTTCAACGTCGCGTTCGAGGTGTTTGATCGATTCCGCGGCACTTAGTTCGGCCGCCGACGCGATCCAGACACAAAGTCGCCGGCTGTCGTCAACGTTGAGCGTCACCGAGACCCGGAAAACTTGTTTGTACGATCTTCATGTGGAAAAGCAAGGTGAGTAATTGTTCACATCTGGTTAAACACAGCGTCGATTAAACAAGTCGACGTCGATTCGATGTTCATTCCTCGCTGGGAATTTCTCGCGTTAGATTAGCCGGCGAAGCGTATGTTATATTATATCTTTCATCCATCGAAAAAGTATGGAGGAATGTTCTCGAGTAAATACAATTCTGTGAATAGCATGAAATATTGAATTATTCCCAGGATTCTCGCGTACCGTCGATGTATACGTTGCCTTGTCAGTGCCGATGTCTCGTCTGTGTTGACTTTTTATAAACAAACACTACGTCACCGTCTATTTTTGAAAGCTTTAGTGCTGTCGATATCCCATGAGACAAGCTAACACAACGCGTGACTTCTCTCCTGTCAACATCGTGAGTTACATAAAAGTCTAACTGGAGACAACGCGGGGAAGATCTCTTCGCGGCGAGGCGATGTTACAATCTCACTATGCCGAAGTTTCTCAACTTGTACGAGACATACATTTTAATAAAAAAAATTTGTATAAGAGACAAGAGTGAAGAAAGGAGGATATGACCATCTGATTTTATCTGACTTCGCGAACGTTCAGGAAAAATCGTCAACTTCGCTGGATGGATGTTGCCGGTGCAATATCGAGACGCGATCGCCGCGTCCCACCAACACACCAGGTCGTTCGCGTCGCTTTTCGATGTCGGACACATGATGCAGACGCGCGTCGCCGGCAAAGACGCCGGAGAATACCTGGAATCGTTAACCACGTGCGACCTGAAGAGCATGAAGAACGGCGCCGCGACTCTGACGGTTTTCACTAACGACAAAGGCGGGATCCTCGACGATCTGATCATCACCAAAGACGACGAAGGCAAGTACTTCGTCGTGTCGAACGCGGGGAGGCGGGACGAGGATAGTCAGCTTCTTCGAGAGCGTCAAGTGAGAGAGTGCATATTCGAAATGTCTCAACAACGCGACGAACGCAATGAACGATATCCTGCTTCCAGGAGGATTTCAAGAGAATCGGCAAAAACGTGTTCGTCGACTTTCTGGATCCTCTGCGGCAAGGTCTGGTAGCTCTTCAAGGTCCCACAGCGGCTGCCGCTCTGCAAACCTTGGTAAAAATCGATCTTCAGACTCTGAAGTTCATGAACAGCGTGAGAACCGAGGCAGCGGGCAGCCGGGTTAGGATCTCACGGTGCGGGTATACCGGCGAAGACGGCTTCGAGATCTCGGTACCTGCGAAGGACGCTGTGGATCTAGTCGAGAGAATCCTGGAAATTCCCGATGTGAAACTAGCCGGTTTAGGAGCGAGGGACAGTCTAAGGTAAATGAATAAATACATTTCGCAGCGGGATTCTGCTGATGATCCGATCAATCTTTTCAGACTCGAGGCTGGACTCTGTTTGTACGGTAACGACATCGACGCGGACACCACGCCAGTCGAGGCTGCCCTCACATGGTTAATAGGTTAGTGACCCTATCATTAGAGATCTTTGTGAAATCTCTCGGAATGCAATAAGCATCGCTTATCGCATAACCATATTAAAACAGAGAGACGTCTCGTGGCTCATGCTTTTGCTTCTTCGTGTTCCTTCATGCGGGACAATTTATTTCGATATATTCTCTTTGCCGAATAATTGTATTAACTTACGAAACATCTCCACCGTCGGTCTTCCGCAGCAAAAGGGCGAAGGGTCGAGGCCAACTTCCCAGGTGCGGAGCGGATATTGTCGCAGATCAAAATGGGCGCCACGGTAAAACGAGTCGGGCTATTACTGGGTCAAGGACCACCTGCCAGGCAAGGAGCATCTATATTAACGCCGGAAGGTGAACGTGTGGGCAAAGTGACTTCCGGCGGACCAAGTCCGACCTTGGGTCGGTCAATTGCCATGGGATACATACCGTCAGATTTGGCGCAATTTGGAGGCGGCGTGCTGGTCGAGGTCCGAGGGAAAACCTATAAGGCCACCGTGACCAGGATGCCCTTTGTGAAGACGAATTATTACACTGGCAAATGACACTCGTGCCGATCTCACGCAATGAAAACTGGTTTACTTCCAACGAAATTGTAGGATACATGGAGAGGTTTATTTGTTAACGATGAACTGCGAAGAAAATCGAAAATTTTCATCAATTTATTATTCAGCCTCGTTCAATTGTTAGTCTTGTTCGAATGTTAGTCTTTTTTTTTATAAATATTTAATGCACAATAAATTATTACCCAGTAAACATCGTTGTTATCATTTCCCGCCCAATAATGTAAGTATAATGTAGCATGTATTGAACGTTAAGGTTACAATGTTGAGCGGGTAATTCACGTAACGTTCTTGTAGATATAACTTTACTGTTGCTTGATGTTTATTTAGGTTTACTTAACGATACTTCGTGACACTTACTGAGTTGAGAGAGAATGAGAAGAAAGAGAGCTGTCGTTGAGTCTTACTAATCGACGACAAAAAGATCTCGAGTAGCTTGAGTAACAGACTAACTTGAGTAACTAAATTTGAAAATGTAGGTCTAGAGCTGATTGGTCCCTGAGTCGCACGACCTACACCTCCTCCGATTGGTCGGTAGCACAGTGGCGATTCGCAGCGAAGACTTTGTAGACCCTCTAATAACCGACCTGCTAGACCTGTTAAAAGCGACTAACGGGTTGTTTGGCGCCATCTTGCGGTGTCTCAGGGTAAAAATGGTTTTAAAGATTTTTTTATTAAAAAAATACAAAAAATACATATGTAAAGTAGCTTTCGAGCGAGTTTGTACAGTTACACAGTGCAGAATGCTATTTAAAATCACACAAATACAGAGGCGAATTCCTTATCTTAATTTAAATATCGGTCGATTCAATCACTAAAGCGGTGATGCATATCAGAGAGAATGGGAAAAAAGTTCGGGGTAGGGGGCGCTTCGTTCCGTGTAAGCCAAAAAACAAGAAGACAAGAAGCTGAGGCGGTAGTCCACGGTGTGAATAATTGTGCTTGTGTGCTTTATTAGTGTACTAAGTATTTAATTATTAATAATATCATATCAAATTATGGTTCGTAGCAGCGACAAGTAAGTGAAATTCACCACATTTTATATTTGAGGTTAGGTTATCAGGCACACTTTGTAGATACTCCGAATCCACGTTCTATTGAATTGTCATGAATAATTATTCGCATAGGGACAGGCATCATCGACGAAGATCCAGATCGCGATCGAGATCTCGATCGGCCGAGCCTGATAAGAAACGACGGCGATCCAGGAGCAGAGATCGTGAGAGAGACAGAGACAAAGGTCGACATAGAGAACGCAGGAGTCGTTCGCGAGACAGAGACAGAGATAGGAGGGATCGGTCCGAACGGGACAGGGATCGCGAGAGAAAACGGTAACATTCTTGAAAGAAGTTTTAACATCTTATTCTGAGACAATTGCTCGTGTAGTTCATATCCCTCATATTTTTATCTTCTTTAGTCGCAAATATTACATGTATTTTCTATTCCTGAACTAGCTTCGCTAGTTCAAGAAGGCTGCGTCTCGATATTCATTACCAGTATTGAAAATCTATAATATATATATAACATGAACTATAGATTTTTAATACTGGCAGTGAATATCAGAACATAGTTCTTTTGAATTAGCACTAGCCAGTCCAGAAATAAAAAACGAACCTATTGAAAATGTTGTTGCTGATGATCACAATGATGAAATAATATATTGATATTGATTGTTCTCGGTGTACTAGTGGAGACAGTAAAGAAAAGCGTCTTACAGGCTCAAAGTCTTCGCGCTCTGGCAAAGAACGATCTAACAGGTCTCGGTCACGCGACAGAAAGGATAAAGAGAAGGGTGACAATGAAGAATTACCTTTTGATCATACAAAATTGGATAAGGTAAGTTTGCAGTGAGTAGCAGTTATGAAGGAACAAGTGGAACTCATTACAATTATCTTTGCAGGAAGAAGAGCAAAAAAGGCTCGAGTTGGAAATGCAAAAGAGGAGGGAGAGAATAGAAAGATGGCGAGCAGAGCGGAAGAAGAAAGAGCTGGAAGCTACTAAGAAAGACGGTAAGGCATCTATTTTGGCAAATCTTCAGCTACCCATGAAAAAGTGGTCTCTTGAGGATGATAGTGATGAGGAGACTCCTGTGGTACAGAATAACACAAAAGAGGCAAAGGAAGAAGGTGTAAAAGAGGAGATTGAGGAAGTAAAGGAAGAAGTGAAAGATGAAGAGGAAGAAGTTGATCCGCTGGATGCTTTCATGGCAGAGGCAAGTAATCCTGTGATTAATACTTAGATAAGTCCTCTTCGTACTTACATTACATGTAATTGATTCGACAGGTGCAAGAAGAAGTGAGGAAAGTGAACAAACTCGATAACAAAGCTCCGAAAAACGCCAACAATGGCACGAGCTCTGGAACGCAGAGTGGTGGTGTCGTTATAGTGACTGGTGTAGCCAAAAAGAAGGTTCAGAAACAGAAGGGAGAATTAATCGAGCAAAATCAAGATGGCTTGGAGTATTCTAGTGAAGAAGAGGGCGAAAATCTTCACGAGACTGCAGCCGGTATCGCAAACAAACAGAAGCGAGAGTTAGCCAAAGTCGATCACGCAACGACGGATTACCAACCGTTCCGAAAGTCCTTTTATGTTGAAGTTCCTGAGATTGGTAAGTTTTGTATATTTCCTTGTGTAATAAGTTATCTTTTTCACCGCATAAATGAGTTTATTTATATACAATCTTACGTATCTTTCCAGCGAGAATGACACCAGAGGAAGTAGAGGCATACAAAGAGGATCTGGAAGGCATTCGCGTGAAAGGTAAAGGTTGCCCGAAGCCTATCAAATCGTGGGCGCAATGCGGCGTAACTAAGAAAGAACTGGAGGTGCTGAAGAAACTCGGTTACGAGAAACCAACGCCCATTCAATGCCAAGCAATCCCGGCGATTATGTCCGGCCGCGATCTCATCGGTATAGCGAAAACAGGCAGCGGGAAAACGTTAGCTTTCTTGTTACCAATGTTCCGTCATATACTGGACCAACAGCCATTGGCTGACGGCGACGGGCCGATCGCATTAATCATGACGCCTACCAGGGAGTTGTGCATGCAAATCGGCAGGGATTCGAAGAAGTTCACCAAGTCGTTGGGCCTGTCGCACGTGTGCGTTTACGGTGGGACCGGTATCTCCGAGCAAATAGCGGAGCTCAAGAGAGGCGCGGAGATCATCGTGTGCACGCCGGGTAGGATGATCGACATGCTTGCCGCCAACAGTGGCCGTGTGACGAATCTACGACGAGTGACGTACGTGGTGCTCGACGAGGCCGACAGGATGTTCGACATGGGTTTCGAGCCTCAGGTAATGCGAATCATGGAGAACGTAAGGCCGGATCGGCAGACGGTGCTGTTCAGCGCGACGTTCCCGCGGCAAATGGAGGCGCTGGCCAGACGAATACTTACCAGACCAGTGGAGGTGCAAGTCGGAGGACGTTCCGTCGTCTGCAAGGACGTCGAGCAGCACGTGGTCGTTCTCGAGGAGGACCAAAAGTTCTACAAATTGCTAGAAATCCTCGGCCATTATCAAGACAAAGGCTCGGCCATTATATTCGTGGACAAGCAGGAGAACGCGGACACTTTGTTAAAAGATCTTATGAAGGCTTCATATTCCTGTATGTCTCTACACGGTGGCATCGACCAATGTGACAGGGACTCCACTATATTGGACTTCAAAGCCGGACGGACGAAGTTGTTGGTGGCCACATCTGTCGCCGCTAGAGGTCTAGATGTTAAGCACTTGGTACTGGTGGTAAATTACGATTGCCCTAATCATTACGAGGATTACGTGCACAGGTGCGGGCGGACCGGTAGAGCCGGGAATAAAGGGTAAGATCGTCCTTTGTGTCTCGATAATACGGAAACATCTGTCATCGTCGCTGTTAATTCTAATGTAAAGGCGATTTTCTTCTCTTTCTTTCAGATACGCGTACACCTTTATCACGTCAGAGCAGGAACGCTATGCCGGTGATATCCTACGTGCGCACGAATTAGCGGGCGTACCCGTTCCAGAACCGTTGCGGCAGCTGTGGGAGGGTTACAAGGCGCGACAGGCCGCGGACGGGAAAAAGGTGCACACCGGCGGCGGTTTCAGCGGCAAAGGCTTCAAATTCGACGAGTCGGAGGCCGCGTTGGCGAATGAGAAGAAGAAGTTCCAGAAAGCGGCCCTGGGGCTGCAGGACTCCGACGACGAGGACATAGAGAACGATATCGATCAACAGATCGAGAGTATGCTGGCGCCTAAGCGCACGGTTCGCGAAATAGCCCGACCATCTGCGACCAGTATTACAGTGCCGGGTCAGCCGATACCCAGTGCCACCGACAAACTCGAATTAGCCAGAAGATTGGCGTCCAAGATCAACATCGCGAAAAATCTCGGCGCCGAGGCGAAGGGCGCCACTCAGCAAGCGGCGGAGGCAATACTTAAGGGTGCAGGACCTACGAATCTGATTACGGTAAGTAATCGATCCTGAGAAAGAGGGAAAATCTTTTATCTTATAACCATTCAACAATTACAAATAATCAACTTACACCCTTGTAATTTTTTACACAAGTCCTTGCTGGTAACAAATGATAATTATCTCTCCGCAGGCGAAGACGGTCGCGGAACAATTGGCGGCCAAGTTGAACACCAAGCTGAATTATCAGCCGCGCGAGGAGGACCTCGTGGAGAGCGATGCGGAAACGGGCGAGCAAACATTCCGTAAGTATGAGGAGGAGCTCGAGATCAACGATTTCCCGCAACAAGCGAGATGGCGAGTCACGAGCAAGGAGGCATTGGCTCAAATCTCGGAGTACTCCGAAGCGGGCCTGACAGTCAGGGGAACGTACATCGCACCTGGGAAAGCGCCACCGGAGGGCGAGAGGAAACTATACCTGGCTATAGAGTCGACGAGCGAACTGGCGGTCAGTAAAGCCAAGGCGGAGGTTTCACGATTAATCAAGGAGGAGCTCATCAAGCTGCAGGCGTCCGGCGCTCACACTGCGTCGCGTGGTCGATACAAAGTCTTATAAAGTGCTTTTATAAGGTTTGCATCTTACAAAGATCATCTCTTGAGATTTCTTTCTCTCTCTCTCTCTCTCTCTCTCTCTCTCTCTCTTTCTATTTAATCATCCATGAAGTATCCATACGCGAGGACAGTGAAGTCGCTCGAACTCATGTATGATAAAAAAAAACGTTGGAAAAATTTATTATACATACAACTGAGACGGTACCAAGAGTTTGTATTAAACAGCACAATAACAAGGTATACTTAACACCTATAGGAGCATTATCTGTATCATTGGCACGAACCACTGCAGGCGATCCAAATTTTCGCAGGTTTATAAATAATAAAAGTGCGAGGACCGTCGTTCCTTTAATCCTTACCTTAACAAGCACCCCGACGAGTATCCTACCACGAGTTAACTTACTTATTCGCGGCGTTGTATAAAAATTCGGAACGCTCGGCAGTGTAAAGCCGTACCTACACAGCGTGTCCTGGAGAAACTGTATCGCTTGCGAGTTGCTCTCGCTTTATTTATTTATTTAAAAAATTTTTTTTTAGAATTTCGTATCGATTTCTGATTGTCGCGTAGCTAAAATTACCAGCCGGACTCTTGGAAAATTTAAGACTCGCCTCGCTTTGAGCTCTCTCGGTTTTTCAGAAGGACGCGCTGTGTAAAAGTCACATCTGCGGCACACGATATACTGATATGTCACGATATCTGCGAACTGGTAACTTAAGTTTACGATCTCTTATTTATTTACAACTTACAATGAGCATGTGTTCTCGATGTACCCGTGACGGACAGTGCACGCGGTGAATCCTAAATCTTTGTACATCTCTCTCTCTCTCTCTCTTTCTCTCTCGCGTTATATATTCTCTCGTCTCTCTTTGGCAATATCAATCAGCGATTAAAAATATAATATATCTTGTACTGCTGTATATTACGGAGGCACTAGAAGAATCACAGACACGAGACACGCTGTAGACCACTCGCCGTCGCGAATGGCATCGCGATTAGGTAAAGAGACGCCTTCAACGTCGAGGAAGAACGGGAAGAAGTGAGATGCGTCGCTTACGACTTGCGAATTCTCGGCTCCGGAAAAATGCTACGGTGATAAACCTGTGTGCGATAAATTGGAAAAAGACGCGTTAGATAAAAGTACCAATGCCTGAACACGCACCCCTGACTCCACGATATTCTTATTGCTTTGGTCTTTAAATACGAATATTTAAACATAAATATATACATATATTGAATATGCACATTCTGTTATATCCTATGTTATATCCTATGTTGAAAGTTTAGATATTCGTATTTAAAGACCAAAGTAATAAGAGCGTCCAAAATTAAGTACGCGTCGCACGGCATTGACATTTGTACCTTACGCTCTACTTTCGAGACAACGTTGATACGATATACGGTATAAGCGACGCATCTCCCATTCTCTTTGTAATTGCGCTTACGACAGAACGTTCAGCACGACGATGGCGCTCGTGATGGTCGCGAGCCAAGCCTGAATTGTCATGGCGCTCGAAACGTAACTGTGAGCCACTTCGGCGCGCGTCAGCGAGCCCAGCGGAACCTCCGCTGCGATCGTGGAACTCCTCTCCGAGATCCTGGTGACCAGCTTCTCCGCCTCCGTCACGCAGGCTCGCAGCTGCAACGCCGACGGCTTTTTGGTGATCGGCTGCACGATGATGAAGACGTCGAGGTCGGGCGTCAGCATACCGCGAACAGCGCACTGCGCCACGTGCACCCGACGGCTCAGAGCGGCCAGAAGGACTTCCAGAGTGACGAAGTCCTTGTCGACTTCTTCGCCCATCGTGTAGTAGATCCGATCCAACTGCGATTCCAGAAAAGAAACAATTATCCAAAAGCAATGTAATTCTGAGTAATCCATCATTACGAGAATAATGTAATTATTTAGGAATTATTTGTGTAATTTTTTCTTTCAAATAACGCGTACGCTAGAGAACGTGTAAAGAACAACGAGCCACGAAGAGATATCGAAGGAACGTCTCCATTTCTCAGGCGTTCTTTCAGCGAATAGTTTCACAAGGAACGTGAGTCCTTAGTCCTCCGGAAACAATTTCCGAACAAATTATCAGGACGCGACAATCCACAACGGAAATCCACTTTCACCGTAACTAGAAGCATGGAGTTTTTTCTTAAGCGACTCTCGATGCCGGAGAGATATTTCTCGGATCCCCGTGAAGGCACCCACCTGCTTCTTGGAGTAGACCAACCGCGCGGCGCCTCCGCAGACTGGACAGCAAGCACCCGGAGGAGTGACCCCGATGCAGTACGGCTCCGCCAACGGGGGACACTGGACAGCCTCGCCGCAGCGAGGCTCCACCGAGTCACCGATGAGACCGACGGCGACGCAGGGGCCCTGATAGTCCACGACGGTTTTCTCGGCCCACGCGGCACACTCGTTCGCGTAAACCTCGCCGTTTACGCCGCACACCGGGCCCCGGAGACTGCAGTCTTTCAGGCAGGGTCCTCTGTAGCTGAGACTCGCTCCAGCTCGGATCATCGCGCAGACGGAAACGTGCTGGCGGCTCAGCCGGTCGCAGACGGGCCCGCTGGACTCGTCGCGCGGGTTGCAATCTATCGGCACGCACTCGTACTGCCGGCAGGGTTTGTGCAGACGCGACAGGCAGACCCGAGGTCTGCGCACGCACTGCTCCGCGCTGCCGCAGGGATTGGAGGCACAGGGGTCCCTGCTGGAGCAGCTGCCGAACTCCAGCTCCGTCGCCGACAGCTCGACGCACTTGGCCAAGCAGGCGGACGCGAAGGTCCAACCCAGTCTGCTGCATACGGGGACATAGTGAGCCGAGCAGTCGCAGGGTAGAGACGGCGCACGCGGCTCGCCGCAGCTCCTCTTGGAGCACGTGAACTCGCCCTCGTAGCATTGGCAAGGGTTGCACTCGAGGTAGAAGTTGGCCTTGTGCGCGATGAACCGGTCGTGCACCCAGCAGGACTTGAAGTTCAAGCAGTTGAGGACGCGGCACTTCTCCAGGCCGCGCGTCGTGCACTGGCAGATGTTGAGGCAGCCGTGCTGGTCGAACCGCGGGATCTGAATCCAAGAGCCGACCGGCACCAGCTGCTTCGACATCTCCCCCAGCGAGCAAGCCGGCAGGCAGCGGTGGACCTCATCGCCGTTCGGCTGGAGCACGCAGAGCTGGCCCTGCGGGCACGGGTTCGGCTTGCAGGGTGTCGCGATGTCCTCCTCGGGCAGGATCACGGCCTCGTCGTCGTCGAACTCCTGTGAACTCTTGAGAAAGGGCCCCAACGAGACGCACGGTGCGTCTGGTCTACCGGGCGACAGTTTGCCGCACAGAGTAGCCGCGTTGTGGCTGCCGTCGATCAGGCTCCAGTCCACGCAGCTGGCCATCAACTCGAGGCAGTCCTCGCGACAAAGCCGCGTCTCGTGCAGCCTGTTCTCGCAGGGTCGCAGCTGTAGAAAACAGGCGGCGGCGCGGAGGGTCTCCGTCGGGCAAGAGGCGGCGGCGTGCACCGGCACGCTGAATCCGCGAATGGCTTCACCCCGGGACCAATGGTCGACCTCCCATTTGGCGGCCTCGTCAGCCGCGGCCGTGCACGTTCTGCCGAGAAAATCGTATCTTATTATCGGTGTCGCGACGAACGGAAAGCTGCTCTGAATCGATTTCGACCGAGCGAATGAATCGCGCTTTGATTGCGCTTCTCGTTCGGATTGGCGGCAACCGGCTGTCGTCGGGTCGTACCTGAAGAGCGTGGTGGGCCTGTCGTTGAATTGTGCGCAATACGACAAGCCGGAACAGCCCATCTCACAGGGATCGTCCGCGTCCTCGAGACACCTCCTGAGTTCGCCTTCCATGCTGGACGAGAGGCACGTTGCGTCCAACTGCGGCCAGGCGGTCTCCCAGTCGGCCTGGAAGGTCCGCCAGCATAAATTCTGGCAATTGGAGCTGGTCGCTTTCGCGCAGCACGCCAGTTTGCCGGCGTCTAACGGTAAACGCGTGGGCTTCGATGAGTCGGACTTCAACAGGCAGCTCCATATGGGCAACTGCGGGAACACGGGGCTGCAGCTCTCCGTCAGCGCGTCCATGATCTCATGGTCGGTGGTCGCGGTGTGCAGGATCTTTCGACACGTTTCCAGGCACGCCGGCGACTTCGCCTCCTCGCAACAGTGCAGATCTGCGCAAAGCGGAACGTGTACTTGACCACGTACGCCTATCGATCGCTCGTTGATGTATCATTTATTATTATGTGTAATAGGACCGAAATTAAGAAATGTTATTATTTTTATTGTTATATTTATTTGACGGAAAGACGTCTCTTTTAGTTATGAGGAAAAATTGTTTTCATTAAAAATGATGAAAATAAGGAAGAAAAAGTTTAGAAAAAAAAAAGAAAAAGCAATGTAAAGAAAAGACAACAAAAGAAAAAAAAAGCAATACAGAAAAAACCAAAGAAGAAAAAAAAAATACAAAAAAGAAGAAGGAAAGAAAAAATATAGAAAAGAAAAAGAGGAAAAAGTAATAGATTTCCGTAGATTTTTTCATAGATTTTTGTTAAATGCTGAAGTGAATTATTATTATTACTACTATAAATGAAACTAACGTTGCTTCGGATCTTCGGCGTGTTTCACTTCGGCCAGGCTCTTCAGGCACTTCGGAACCTGATGGAAACAGCCCATGCTGTTGTACAGCTTCAAACTGGACTGCTTGCCGGTCTTATAGAAGAGGTCCTTGCAGATGGACCTGCATGTGTCGTTGGAGACATTGCTGCAACATCGTTCGCCTTCCTCGCGTTTCTCCAGACAGGAGAAGAATTCGGGTTCATCGCTCGGCCGGCAGTACTCGGCGAGATCATTCCTAGAGCCCGACACGGCACAGGTCATGCGACACGTGGGATTCTGCGCGAGATGGCAACATCCACGACCCAGCCAATTCTCGTTCCTCTTCAGGTCTGTAAGAATACAAATGGTCTCTGTATTCATCGGTAACACCGTCGCGCTCGGAATACGACGACGACGACGACGGACGGCTTACCATTCAACGTCGAGTTCACACAGCTCCAGAAGTCCACCTGAAAGAAGATTCGAGCGTGGGTGAAGATGGTCGCACGAAGAAAAAAGAAGAAAAGGGAGAAAAAGAAGAGGACGAAGGAAACGAGGTGCCGCGGCCGACCGATCGCACAGCCCCGAGATCATTTTTCACGAAGCTACCAGCGCGTTGTCGAAAAAAACGCGGATCACATTGCAGACAACTGAATCGTTTAAAGGCGCTTATTGTGTCGGCAGGCCTCCAATTCAAGACCCGAGCTGAATGAACGAAACGAACGGGTGTCGATCGCGCGGCACTGAAGATCCTTGCGACGACTCACCAGTCTCGTCGGGCAGAACTCCAGCAGACGTTGGGTGGCGTTCTCCCGCGCCTCGGTGTCCGCACCCAGCACCACCAGAGATGTCTGAAAGCGCGATTTAAAATTACCTTCTGAGAAAAGCAAGATCCGAAATCGTGACGTGACTGGAAAAAGAAAGAGAGAGAGAGAGCCGCGAGTAGAAGTCATTTCTCGGCGGGTCTTATCCGACGGAGATCTCTGAGCTTACAATGCAGTCAGGTGAGCGTAGAAGTGATTTCAGCACGGATTCCGCGGGGCGTCAACCGCGCCAACGATATTCACCTCGCCGGAGTTCTCTCGAAATTCGAAATGCAGAGCGGCGCATTAGCGGTCATTAAGAATCAAGGACACGAATGCAGCACGGTCCCCGCGATTTCCTGTTGCCCGTCACTGAATGACAATCATTCCCCCGACCAGATATCGGCCGTACGCTCGCGCGTCTCGTCCTCATTCCGGATTCAATCGGTGTCCTCGGTGAGAACACGCCGGATCCATCCTGTATGTCCATCACGGCCACGAGTTACGGGCCATCCATCAACATGCGTTGGGTCTTGACGGGCCCTGGCGATAGGCCCAGTCAAAGGTCGGATTCGACAACGGACATAAATTACCGGTCGGCCCGTTCGTGTTTCTCGGATGGACGGTGAGTTTTGAATTTAATTTATAGCTATGATCGCACGAGAAATGATAAACACGCGATATCGTTGCAACTATGTTGCAGTTTCATCGAAATGACAATAGCACGCGGCTGTTTATAAGCGAGTTGAGGAGGATGCGTAATTATTTGTTTATTTATTATGTGGAAATTGCCTCGACTTGTGTATACAGAGCATCTGACGCAAGTGTTACACGGTTGTCACATACTTGTAGTTTAAATCAATACGAATAATAAAGTTCTCTGCACGGTAAGCAATTTTTTGTTAAATTTAACGTATTTCAGATGTTCTAAACGGTCCATTTGAATTTTTGCGCTAATTTAACACAAGGTGAATATGTTGAAAAATAACACAATTATAACAATAAGAGAAACACGAATATTATGTCAAAAATTGATACAAAATACGTTAATCGACATTGAAGTATAGAATGTGTTACTTTATTTAATTATTAATTATTAAAAATGGCTAGGCGTAGAAGTTTCTTTAAGTAGTAACCCAAAAATTTGCGTGTTATTTACAAATGGCACAGGATTTTTTGTTCATAGTGGCTTAATCTATAAGTATATGATAGTCTAGCGACAGATGTCAGTACATTGAACCTCGAACCTTGAACCTGTTTTTTGTTCACATTGACCCAAATTACAAATATATATGACGGATGGCACAGCTTGCGTCAGACACTCTGTATATTATTATCTCGTGCGGTATTTCTCGCGGTATGTATTCGTTAATTTGTTTCGTCGTGTAGAGGATCGGTTACATACCACGGAAATGGTTATATATACGCGTGCAATTAATTCAGCAATCTCAATCGACAGCCTCGGAATATTTTCCGCCAGATTAGACTGTTATAAATGTTAGATACGAAAGTGACGAGGGAGCTGAGAAAACGACGTACGTATTTCCGTCGTGGTATATTCTGGGAGGTATGCGCAGCCGGGCCTCGTCGCCACGTATCGAAGGGGGTGCGTTTTCCACTCGCGAAATTTCTCGCGGCGGTTTTATCAACGTCGACGACGATAATTCCGCGCTATGAGACGTGTTTCTATTTAAGCCCGCACAGCGGCGTCCGTGGTTTTTTCTCTCTGTCTCTCTTTTTTTTTTTTTTCAATAACGAAGTTTGACGGGCAAAGCGACAGAACGGAAAAGAGGAATATCACGGCGTTCCTCTATTTTTAATTTTATTGTAATTGGCATATGCGCAATGTAATCGTTTGCAAAAATTCGAAATAAACGCTGCTTCAAAGCTCATACGTTTCCAGCCGGATAAATCAAGCTCGACGGCCTCCGTGCCGGAGCCGAGATCAAAAGATACCGAAATAGAGCCGCGAGCTTTCATAATTTGAGCACCGTGCTCCCATTTACCGAACTCCACGATGCCACAAACGACCCCGGTGTCGGTCGACTAATTAAATCGACAGGCAGCCCCAGTGGCACTATGTGACCGATGAAACGAGTCGTTCTGGGCATTCCGCTTTTGCAGAAACCGCGTGTAACAGTGCCGTTGCGTTGGTCATCGGCGAAAAAACGGCGGAAATGTGAAGCGGGAGGCGAAGGTAAGAGGAACGAGCTTATCGAGAGCTTATTTCGCAATGTTGGCGAGCGACGAGAATATTTCCGCTCCAAAAAGAAGCGAAAGGGCCGCGCGACGAAGAGGCGTCTTTCCTGTTCACCTCGGGAATAACCCGTCACATAACTCGGAGCTTCCGTCACAATTTCCGGTTATTTCGCCCGTGTTGCAAGACGAAGAAAGAAGCGCTCATCAGTAGTCAAGCGAGACGATCCTGAGAGAGACGACTCTCTCTTGGGATTTTTCTGCACCTCGCAATGCCGTGCCTCACATCCCAAACGACCAATAGCATCGTAAACACGTTAAACGCGGGGACAGGTGTGAAGACGTCGAGAACGCGTACGTGGACGGGCGTACCGACGAAATTCTTCGTCTGATATTTCATCGTGATTCCCACATTTTTGTACATGTTCAAGACACACATGGAAAAAAGAATAAGTTGAATTAACGCGACATGATATGACTAAGCTGGTTTTGGCGGAGAGAAATAGGATTTCTCTGCTTCTTGTGAACCAAACTCTATTCTTAAGATTTAGACATTCTGCATAAAAAGGACTTGATAATAAGTATTAAAATTTGGTGAATATTTGCCGGTCAAATATTTAATTACTACAATCAATATATAATTTAGTCCCGTGTATTAAATATACAATATACGGAACTACAGTACTGTATATACAATATGTAGTATTAAATTATTTACAATAATGAAATATTCGATCGGCGAATATTTCCCAAATTTTAGTACTTATTACTAAATCCTTTTTTCAATATGCTTCCTTTTACACACTGAAAGATATATACTATATATAAATTACTTCGATATATACTCATATAAATTACTTGTTTCAAATATAGTTGTTTCAAATATACTTCATAAGTTTAAATATCCGCAAATGTATCACAAGTTCGTCATAAATATCAAATTTATTCAAAAATACATTCAAATATATTCTAAATTCTAGCAAGTGTAATACGTCAAACAAGAATATTAAATTTAAACCCCGCGATTATCCTCCGCATTTCTTTCAATCTCTCGCGAGCTTTCGAGGTCCTCATACGTTACCTCGCAATCAGGAATCAGCTAGGAGGTATCGTCCGCATTCACGGCGCGTATCTTCGCTTTCCCTCCCCCCAACCGGGATGAACCACGCGGAGACACGATATCATTGATAACACGCGCTACATCCACCGTGTTCAACGCGTCAATTCGTAATATTTGCGTATGAATGAGCCCGCGGGGCGCCCCGGAGGGGCCCCGCGTAAATCTCGCAGCGGGCCCCCGGCGTCTCCGATATTATCTTCGGAGAGGAGGCCCCCGCAGTCACTTTTAAAGAAGCTGCAGCGAGTCGCGCCCCACGTCGAGCGCCCCTCATCGAAGGCAGCAACGCGGTACCCACATTATCGTCCTTTTTCACCTATCCCTTTCTCTCTCTTTCTTTCCCTGCCATTTCTCCTTTATTTCGCGAATCCTAATATATCCGCGGACACGACATATTTCGTGTCCTTTATCGTCCCGGGCTCGGCCCACGGATATTTATCAGCGGCACGATATCGCATTCGTCCCTCCTCCATCTTCCCCACGGAATTGCACCGTCGAGATTGCCTTTTTGAAATTCCCACGGGGCGCTCCTCCTGGCGCATAATTAATAGATTATGTTTCGTGGCTGGATGGCCTGACGCGCGACCACGACTAATTTCTTATCGCGGTGAGAAGGGCCCCCTCGTTGCGCGCCTCCCTTCTCCTTCGCTCGACTCTGTCTCTCGTATTAATTCTGGATAATAATTTTACGGGAGATCTCGGATTTCGCGAATCGTCCGTTGTTACATCTCTGTTGGATACCGAGAGCGTTATCCGAGGAGACTCGGTCAAATTAATACAGAAGGGGTGACCAGTGCACTATAGTAATAGTTAAATAAAGGACGAGCGCGAGAACATAATTAGTGCAAAGATACGGAGCGGCTCGTTAATTTTGTGTCTACTTTAGACGAGCGTGAACGCGAGCACAGGTTCGATGAACATTCATGGGCGCAACGAGCCGCCCTAATTGCGTCGCCCTAATTGGTTTATTCACGGAACGCGCGAGCGCGTTTCGCGATTTCTGCAAGAGAGTACGTTGCACTTATTTCGAATGCATACCTTGGAGCACTCGTTCCGACAGGATCCAGCAGCCTGCGAACAGCAGGACATCTCTGCAACAGAGAGAAAAAAGTGGATATCAGCTTCGTCATATATATATATACATGGCCATTTTCAATAATTAATAACTTGGAATCTTTCGTGCTTGTTTGCAAAATGGTATAAGACTTTTTTGTTCATATTGACCTAAACTACAAGTACATGACGGACAGGACACTTAGCCACCCTGTATATATAAGTATACATCGAGAGAGCACACGTGGAAACTATAGTCCGGTGGGGACGGACGCGTTCGCCGAGGATCTTTCCTCCGCTTTCCCGCCGACACGAAACAGACGCGTGTCCTGCGTTACGTCAGTATGAGAGGAGTTGGAGTGGTGCTTAACGGAGAGAGAAAGGAAAGGATCCGCTTTCATGGGTCCAGGTGAGGGCACGTACGACTTGTCAAAACTTCGCTGTTCCCTCGGAGGACCTCACATACGGTGTATCCTGCGGCTAAATCCGACACGAAGAAAACAAGAACGAAGAAAAAAGTTAATCGCATCGTTATTGCATTCGACTTCTGCCCATGCAAAAATACCGGACCACCTATCCGACGTATTTCTCGTCTTCGCGATATCAAGTATTCCGCGACATCTCATATTTATCGCCGCGATACTCGATAACTCGATTACCGCTTGAGAGAGACACGTGTCCGCGACTCTCGCGAGTCTCTCCTTTAAATAGTGGTTACGGCTAAACGCGACGGAGCCCAGGGATTTTCTTCTCGGTATCGTGCTCGAGGGGAAGGTCGTATTTTCGCTCTCGGTGCTAAATATTAAGGTTTCCTTTCTGGCTGGCCTGCGGCCAGACGTGCAGTCGAGGAACGTTCCGTGTTCCCTTTCTTCCCAGCGTCTTCAATTATTAAATGACGGAGGGGAATTGTCCGGCGCGTCACTCGGATCGAACAAGCGAATGAGTTATCCTGACAACTGGCCGAGTCCCCTTTCGTACTTGACGACAAGTCACGACACTGTGCGACATATCTCCGAAAGGCACGATCGATTCCCTGAACTTCGCGAAGAACTTGTCGTCGATCGCGTACTCGACTTCAGGCAAATTACTTTTACGACGCTCGTGACGTAATTACTTGCGTCGGGGAACACGGTTGTTCTTACATTTCCATGACGTGAATGGTCGTCAACGAACGTTCTTCCTGGCGCGTTCGACGTGAAAGATCTTTAACGGCTTTACGGGGTTAACATGCGGGTTCGATCCAAGTGACTCGTACGTGTGCGTGTGTGCGTATGTGTGTGAAAGGGATCTCCTGAATGGTGACTGAAATCGTAAAGGCCAGCCACGCCGCCGGGCAGTGCACGTATGTATGCATTGCGTTACAATGAAGTTAATAGATACCAATTAACGGCAAATTGTGCCCTTCCCACCCCGCTCTCTATCTCTCGCTTCGCTTCGACGAATCGTTTGATACCGGTTGCATACGTACGCTCCGCGTACAAGTGTAAGTTTGGTGATTGACGGTGTTCGACAAGCAAAACTCAAATATACGAGCGTCTGTACTTTCTACACGCGCATCGTACAATTTTCTCCGTGTAAATTGCCTCGAAATCTAATTCAATTGTTGCAACGAAGTTAATGGATATAAATTAACGGCAAATCGTGCCCCTCCCTTTCGCCGCTCTCTAACTCTCGCTTCGCTTGGACGAATCGTTTGATACCGGTCGCATACGTACGTTCACGTTCAAGTGCAAGTTCGAAGATTGACGATATTCGACGAATAAAACTTAAATATACGAGTGCTTGTACTTTCTACAGACGCATCGTACAATTTTCTCTGTGTAAATTGCCTCGAAATTTAATTCAATCGAGTGACGTTAATAGTTACAAATTAACGACAAATTGAAATTGACGTGCCGCTTATTCGCCGCTCTCTCACTTTCTCGCCTCGCTTGGAGGAATCGTTTGATTCCGATCGCATGTACAGTCGGTCACAGAGGATGGTAGTTGTAAGTTTTTCCTTTACATACTTCGGAACACAAGATGCGAAAAAAGGAATCTATAAATCATGAACATGCACAGAACACGGAAAACAAATTAGTCTTAAATCAAGAATAGATATTCTCATATATAAGCAAGAAATATCATAATCTTCTTAGGAGACTTTTAGTCTTGATTTGATTGAATTCATATTGATGCAAGTATTATCTAAATTCAATTTAAAACTAAAAATCTTCCAAGAAGATTATAATATTCTTGCTTATATATGAATGCCTATTCTTAATTTAAGACTAATTTTTCTCCATGTAGATAGTCAGATAATAGTCAAAATTACACATACATATCTAATTTCGACAGCTGTCCGACCATCTACCGCGCATGTCCGTGAATCATAAGTTCGCTTCGTCGTGTCTTTTGTATGTTCGGAAGCATGTAAAAAGAAACTGTTGCAACCGTCCTGTGACCGACTATATATATGCTCGTGCATAGGTTCAGTTTTACAGATCGACAATACTCGAGAGATAAAACACAAATGTTCGTACCTTCTACACGCCTTCCACATGTCGTAGGATTCACTCTCTATGTAAATTGCCCCGAAACATTCCCTCGTAAAATTACAGAGTACGACATAGTTTGGAGTTTCACGGCGCTCACAAAGAATCGTAATTACAGCCGTATTGTCGCGGACGGGGAGTATCAGTCGCGTTGAAGATCGTTTGCATTCCTAAGCAAACAGGAGGGTGGCGCGCCTCTCAGTTTTTTCTCTCCGTTCCCGCGAAGCAACGTTCTGCTATTACAGAATATATTACGAATGTTTGGCTAGATATCGGTTTCGGTCACCGACACCTGGCGCTTATCCGTTTGTCACCAAGTTATTCACGTCTGCTCCGAAAATATACATCGACGGCACGATAGCGTCGTCGAAAGCCGCGTGTCATGTTCGCCGTTCGACGTTCACTCTTTTATAGATCATTCGAAATCTAATTTTCATTCGTCACTCTCCGCGACCGCACCATCGAGACGTGCAATTTTCTTCCCTTCTCTTCTTCCCCTTTACCGGATACACGAGACAAATAGTGCGGCTCGTCGCCGCACCGTTGTCCGTCATAAAAAGTCGCGCGGGGTCGTTTAAAAGTTGCGCGTTTAATCGAATTCTCGCCGCAAAGAGCCTTGACGATTCCACGTGAGATTCGCGGCGGCAACGACAAGTGCGTCGCCGCTTAAAATGCGGCGTTTTGTGGCTCCTGTTGCGGACGACACAAAAATAGCCGGCGTCGTTCGCGGCCATCCGGCGTTTACACCGATCTAAACTGCTGAGCCCCCTTCACTTTATCCCACCCGTTGCACTAAGCTACGGAGCCGAAAAGTTCGTGACTTTGACGGGAAACATTGGATCGACGAGTGCGATTCGAGTCGAGTATAATTTTCACACGCATACGCAGCGATGTAATTCTAGAATATACAGGATGAGCCAATAACTATTATCACCTTGAATATGCCTTCTCGAAATAAGAAAAAGAGTAGGAAAACATTTATCTGACATAAAAGTGCATTGATACCAATGGAGTCATCATTTTGAACACCTTCTGTAAATGTAGACTTTTTTCATCCTCATAATAGTCGTTGATAAAACATTTTCATTTTTTACTTTGTACACAGAGAAAAAGATTAATATTTGAGAAAAGCCAAATTATTTTATTTGTTTGCTCCATTCCAAAAAACAAGTTTGTTTTAATCAAAGAAATTATATTAAATCCAAAAGAATCCTCTTCTCTGTGTATAATATAGAATATATAATTCCATATTAGCTTAAAGATATCGTACATCTCGGAATTAATTATGAAGAAAATAACACGGTAGAAGGTCGAAGTGCAAAACAATAAGCCGGAGGAGATGTAATAGCTAATCATAATCCAGTATTGAAGAAACTGGCGGAGATCGCAAGTCGAGAAGTGACGAATTAGTGACTAAAGTGGGCCGTTTAATTTGACTAATTCAAGATTCTGCGCGGGCGAGACCGGTGGCATTTTAAATGCTATTAATGTGCTTGATGAGCTGAGCCTCTACTTCGTCTCGGCAGAGAGTTAGAGAGAGAGAGAGAGAGAGAGAGAGACATTAGCATAACAAAATAGGAAAGGCAACCGCACGGCGAGCCGCGCGACAATGCAGCGCGCAAATCCTTCTGAGAACGGCCGCGTGTTCGCCACGTGAGCGTTCGTTCGGTAGATTACACGTTGCACGATCATAATGCCGTGCCCGGGGGACGTGTTGTAAATTTAATTCGACGTTTTCTCCCGCGAACGTTCCTCTTTTTCCTCTCTTTCTTCTTTCGCGAGCGGAGAGCCACGCGGGTGCGTCGAATGCGTCTAATGTACACTCGGCGCGATGCTTGTGCCGATAATGACAGATTCCATCTGCAGTAAATCGCGCCGCCGCGTCTATATTCATACACTAGGTACACCTGAGGGGGAATTTTGCCAGCAAACTATTCCAGCCGGTCTCTAACGGAAAGTGCTATAACGAAAGAGAGGGAGAGAGAGAGAGAGAGAGAGAGAGAAGATTTTTTCGCGTGTATTAATCGCGCCTGAGTAATAAATTAAGATAGCCGTGCGTGTCGACTACCTTGACCGCACACGGGCTGATTAAAGGCGCATTAATATCAATAACGTATGGTGGCATTATTTTTTCCTCTTTCTCTACTCGACGCTATAAATTGCTGATGTATCGGTGTCATTTATGCCTTCCTGCCCGCTCACATCCTGCCTCCTCGGGCCCAAGCGCGCGCGCTTAGTATGTCGGGCCACGCGTCCTGCGACAATAAGTGCGTCTTCACGCGCGCAATTTACGGCGAATTGGCCGTTCCTCCTCGTCGTCGCGAATTTTTCTCGGAACAAAGCGGCGCGTTTCCTCAAGCGAATTTAAACGAGCCTCCCCCCCCCTCCCCCCGCCCTCTCCTGGTGACGTCGATCGGCGGGAATGTGTCGTGCAACATCGGTTCGTTCGCGCGACTACGCGCACACAATTGCGCGCCGGCCAACACGGTTGCACGCGTAATCGCGTACGCAGCTGCGCCCGGGGGCGAGCGATGTCACATCGCCGGCGCGTCATTGCGCTCGTAAAACCCGCGCGATTCTCCCACGCCCCGAGATAATGAGCCTACGGGCGGATATGCACATTAACCCCCGGAAAGCCGCGAGAAATAAAAAGCCCGCGCGATAGCGCGACGCGAGCCGATGCATCGCGAGATGCGCCGCGCAAGCGCGCCCTTAGAGAGGGTTTTGCTACGACACCTTACGTCTCCTTTAAAAGGAGACGATTACTTATTACTTGCGTTTTTTTCTTGAGAATAAGAAACTAAAAGCAAAATTGTCGTAAAACGTATCGAATTATGATCGAGCCGCGGGTGGGATTTTCTATTTCCGCACGGAAAACAAGAAGTAACTCCCACAACTAAAAACTAGCTTCCACAGATAAAAATTAGCCGTCCATATAATGCAACTGAAATTTAATTAATTTAGCTAATTCTTTTTGTCCCTGTACCTAGTTTTTAGCTCCTATAGCTAAAAACTAGATCTGGCAGCTAAATTTCTGTTGTATTATATGGACAGTTAATTCCTTTTTTTCGTGCATTCTTTCAGTTCATCATCCTCGCAAAATGAACCTTTGTGAATGATTGTTAGTTGTATTTGTTCTTGGCAGGTGAACAGAATTATATAAAATTCGGGTCCCGAGTAAAAATTTCGTCACCGATCCAGCTGATCGTGTCTCTTTAATTGCTCCGTAATTAATACCTAGCCGTCGCGATATCTGCCTTTCGTAACCTCGATTATGAATATGCGACATCGTCGCCCGTAAATAGACGTGATTGACCTGCGCTTGTAATTATATATAATATATGCTATTGGTAGGCGAGTGAACTGCATGTAGGCTGAAAAATTGTATATATTTTTTGAAAGACGTTATCTGATTATTTGTTTGTTTTTATTGATGCAAGTCGTTGCTTACTTCGACTAATATTATTAACTAAAAAACTTGCTTTTCATATCTAGCAGAGATTGTGACTATACGATGGATGCAGTTTCCGAGAAAGCACGATGAGCTGAACGGTAAATTTATAGAGTCCCCGTATCGTTATATTTAACCTTCTGCGATCAAAAAATGGACCACGGTTGTCCAAGTGAAAATTATTGAGCTACAATAATAGCAGAAGGTCAACGTACTCCGCGCGTATCTTTCCACGTGTATTTTTCTCGATGGCTACTGATCCTCGTATCTAATCAGCGATGTTATATTTTTTTGTTCCAGATCCTGAGCAGTTCATTAACACGAGACTCACGAGTGTGTTACAGAATTGTCATAATTCATCGTAGTTTCTTTTAAACCGTTAACCGCCGTTGAAATAATCACGCTCGCGAGTGTAGTGCAGTGAGTGAAGTGAAGTAAAATGAGTGAAGTGAAATGAGTGAAATGAAATGATTGAAGTGAAAAGAATGAAGTGAAATGAATGAAGTGCGATCTACGTGGGACGACGATTGGACGTTAGAGCGGCTGGATGATGAGAACCTGGACGGCTGGACGAGACTACGTGTTTGGTGAGTGCACGATTTTAACATTACATCTCTAGTAAACACCAAACTCTAACAGCAACGTTACAGCAACGTTATAATTTCCCATTCGATGATGTAACTGTTATATACAAAGCATGTAAAATTGTACTTAGACGATGAAAAATAATTTTCTTCTTTGCTGTCGTAGCGAAGCTACATCATTGCTATTGCGTATTGCATATTCCTTGCGATAAAATTTATTTGGCATAACCAAATTTGCAAATTACCCGTAATTAGAGCAGAAACCGTTTTGTTGCCAGGATAGAAAATATTCTGCTGAGTGAATTTGTACTTAAGATATGTTAATTTGCTGTTAGAATAAAATAAACAAAATAGTGTTTTCCTATATTTATTAATTTTGTTCTTAAAGCAAAATAATTTATAAATTCAGCAAAATAATCCAACAAATGCGCTGAGAAAAAAATGCAATATATTTATAGAAGATATAAGATTTATTTTACAGAAATAAGATTAATTTCATAGAAATAAGATTTGTAAATAAGGTTTATTTCTGTGAAGTAAGTTTTATATCCCGCAAATAAATTTTAAAGTGCTTTTTTTCTCAGTGCGGCTTAGTGTTCTTAACAAATCATTTTGCTGTCCATATATCAACTGACAGATTTTGCGGCGGCATTAAATTTGCCGCACCAGCAAATTATTTTTCTTTGTTAACATCGTTGAACGATAAATTATAATATTGATATAATGTTACTGTTAGTTGATGCTTACTCGATAGTGCAAGTAATATGCAAATTGCATTGGTCACCGATGAGAGAAGTCACCGTATGGAGATTGTATATTCATGATAGCGTGAAATTATTCAAAAAGAGAAGATTTTAGGGATCAACAGCTCGGGGAAGGGGGGGG
>NW_014555154.1:132305-219593 GCF_001313825.1 Dinoponera quadriceps | reverse complement strand
GGGGGGGGGGGGGAAGACGCAGTAGCGCGGTGTCTAGTTATATATAATTAATACAGTCATCAAGCTCGCTCGTTCGTTCGCTCGTCGTACGCACGCTCACGCGCGCGTTCGCTGCGTCGCGCTGCAACGAGCGAGCCGGCGCGTTTTATAGCTGCGAACGTGCGCGGGAAGGAGCGACGAGGGGGGCGAGAGAAAGAGGAAATCGACGATGAGGACGACGAGCGCGGGCAGACCGACGAGATAAGGAGGTGGGGGATCGAGATACGTGTCTCTCGACATGTTTTTATCCGGCGTGAAGCTGTCACGGGGTTTTATGTGTTTATTTATCTCTCCTCTCGCGCGCACACCGTGGAGTTACACATCGGCCGGGTACAGCCACACACACACATGCACGCGTGGCCCGTGGTGAAGAGAGCCTGTCGGAGGCTCCCGCCGATCGCAGCGTCGTTCTCTCCTTTAACCCCTTCGTCGTATCCTCTCCATCCCTCCCCCTCCCGCTTCGCTCCCTCGAGATCTGCTGCCGCTTCCTTTTTTCCCCGGCAAAAAGTTCGCGACAACCGGTCCTCCGGCGGACGCCGTCGGGTGTCGCCGTAAAATCCACAAAAAGCTCCCGGTATCTCCCTAATTATACGTCCTCCCCGTCCCACATTGTGCGGCGAGGGTAAGCGTGAGGCGACGTTTGAAACTCGATAAGCGCGACGATACGTCTCATCGACCGGTCGCGGGCCGATTAATCTCACGCGCGACGCGCGGTTCTGTATATCTTTTCATAATTGTTGCACTCGCGGGCGCAAATCGGTGTACGCGAGACTCTTGTTTTTTCTCGTTCCCGCAATTAATGGATATTGCGTTCCCGAGGAATGGCGGGATGAATCGAAGGGGGTTCCCTTCACGACCGTAGAGAGCGCTTACATGCGCACTTAACTCACCCGCTCGTCTCCTCTCGCACTCCCGCTTTGTCGCGCGAGCCCTCTCGCCCTTTCTCTTTCTCTTTCTCTTCCTCCTTCCTATTCCGTCGTCCTTATCTCCGTATATTCGTATCACCGTGACGGGTAATCGTTATTACGATTATTAAGCGTAAACCTCAAGCCCATCGTGCCGCTCGTTATTTCCTATCGCGCGGACGAAGAGAGATCCTCGCGCCTTCCGTCGCGTGCGGCTACGTTTTATTATCCGACCGTCGAGATCGTCGAAACGGTCCGCTCGTAAAAAAATACGAAGGCAGGGGCAAGAGGGAGAAAGTGAGGAAGGTGAAAGAGAAAGAGAAAGAGAGAGAGAAAGAGTGAAAACCCCCTTCCCTTATGGGAGATTTAATAGTCGATCGACGAAATTATACAGCCCCGAAAACGTAAACTTCACCGCGGGCGTGACATTAACACGTGTCCCCGGATTTCCTGAGCGCCATTCAGGGCGCGTGTTACAGATTTAATTGCCCGTCGTTCAGCTCGATATGCGCGATACGAGCGACAAGAAAATTACCATTTCGGTAAAAGTGACGATGTGCGCCACCTCATCTCGTGAGACTCTCTCTCTCTCTCTCTCTCTCTCTCTCTCCCTCTCGACGTGCGGTACTCGTCGAAATCGGTTATTGAAGTTGATGTGTATCTGAGTCGATCTCGTGTATCCGAGTTGTTGTTTTTCTTTCCACGAACCGAACGAACATCGAGAGACGCCACATTCCTTGGAAATAATCCCTGGTATTTATCCGCGTTGATGGAAAATTTTTGTTTTTTCAATAACAGCTATAATTTCCCAACCGTCGCGAATAAACATGTTTAATTAGTTAATTCTCAGCCGGATATCGGCTGTTCCAGTTTCACGCGATTAATATGTATTTCCTATTATGGAAACGAGGAAAGAGAGAGAGAGAGAGAGAGAGAGAAGGTCCTCGTGCGCGGCTTTCGAAGGCATAATGACTCATTGAGCGCCCGCCGGCGGCGGGATTCTACTAGAAGAGCACGTTAATAAAGTTACTTGGAATACGATAAACGGCGCATAATAATGCATTGACGGCGCGCGGATCCGAGCGGAGATCGAAGACGCGCCGATGCGCGGGCACGGTTTGCGGGCGCTTAATTAATAGTATCGATCTCGATCGACGATCTCTAGGAGCCTGCGGCCGCGGTGTGTGTGTGTGTGTATGGAAGCGTGCACAAATGATGCGTGTGGGTGCGCGTGTCCGTGTATATTATGTATATTATATCTTGCGTAAGTCGCCGCTCTAATTTCCAGTCGGAGAGACACGCGAAATTACACGCTCGGTGCAGCGCGGGAAGGCGGATTTTTGCGCGCTTAGAACGGGGCCAGGGGGAGGGGGGGGGGCGTCAAATTTACCCGAGCGGGAATCATTATGATCGATACTCTCGCCGATGTTGAGATATGTACCGGGGGCGTGCGACACGGGCCGGCAATTACCCGGCCGGTTCTTTTTCACGGAGCGCAATCGAACGCAGCAGAACGTAATACACGGCTTGTTTTACGCTCGGCAGGTGATCTATCGCAAATGAGAGATCATTACGAGGCCGAACGGGCCGTTTAACGCGTCCCGATTGCGCCTCGATTAAGGTGTCGATGATAAGTCGCGCACGACGTCTTCATGTTTTTCTGTCATTCGCGCAATTACGCGAGCGTGCTGGGACTACGTTCGCGGTAACGACATGACAACTGGCAAATATATATCGTCGATGCGTAGGGAGGAAGAGAGAAAAAGAAAAAGAGAGAGAGGGGGGAGACAGAGAAAACGTGGGATTTTATTGGGACAACGTGCACGGGCCGAGTCATTGCTCTACGGCGTTTAACTTCACCATTTTTTTTCTTCACGCCGCGCACACGCAGCCATCGAACTCGCGTCGTCGTCTCGTGCCGTGTATCATTAGGATGGAATAATTGCCGCTTACGCAATCGCGGTTTACATTACAAACGTTCGCGTATCGTAATTATAAATCAGACACGGACAGTTTTGTAATGCGCACACGGGCGTCGGTGAATTACGTGTTTCCCAGTCCCGCGTGAATAAGTCGAGATCGCGGCGTTCCCGACGTTCGTTTCCCGCCGATCAGCGATCCCCGGCACTTCGAGCGTGTTAATCATTCGCGACATACGGGATACAATTCGCGCTCTATGCAAATCGCGCCTCTAGCCGCGGCGATATCTGTTACGACGCTCTCTCGCTCTCCCTCGATATCGCCGCCACGAATGAATAGAGGAACTATCGCGACTGCTGATTTATCGAAACGGCGCAATAACGCCGCGATATCCTTTCCGCGACCGGCTCTCAAATTGCAATCCCATCGGGACGTAAAGTTCACTGAGGATTTTATAGGATTTCTTCTTCATGTACTTCCTCCTCTCTCCTCCTTCTCGCCGATCCTCGTTCCTCTTACGAACCCACGATGCTGTGCCCCCCCCCCTCGCGATAAACGCAATTGAACGCGGGCGGCGAGGAGGGGAGAGAAGCGCGAGAACGCGAATAAACGCGACACGTTATCACCTTCTTCGGCTGTCGTGTGTAGATACACTTATGCGAGAATGTATATATCGCTGTATGTACACGTGTGTGTGTATATATATATATAGGCTCCGCCAATGCCTCCGCTTGTTCCTCTCTTTCCTCTTTGTACGCGCACGAATACGGCTGTGCGAGCTGGGCCGAAGGAACGGGGGTCCGGGGACCGTTAGCGACACCTCGTTCTCACACGCACGTGCACCGTGTAAATTTCAGGAAAGATTAAAGGGCCCAGGGGGAGGTTGAAACGAAGAAAGGAAGGTGGGAAGGGGAGAAAGGATCGGTGCACATAAGAGCGGAGGATCGTGCGATCTCGATGCGAATCCTCTCTCCACCCGCTATCGCTCGCGCTTGATTTATCGATTATCGAGGATAAAATGCAAAGACGCACGCGACACGCGGTTAATATTCATATTATCCCGCATTGCTTTGCATACCCATCGGGCGATGATTGTAACTCCGAGCTGCCTCACGACAAGTGGAGCTATTCTTTAGGTCTTAAGTGCGCCTCGCGAGCGGCCTCCTAATCGCTCTCTTTCTCTCTCTCGTGATACGCCCGACGTTAGAAGAACTCTGTGAGGTCATTATTATTTTAATCGCGAGAGTAATTAACAACACTTTGCGGCCCAACGACGACGTAGTATCGACGCGTGAATTTCGCCGTTGCTGTAACGATGTGGCGCGATGTGGGAACATTAACAATAATACGCATCTGTGATTGAAGATAGACGTGTGGAGAAAAGCAAAAGCGAAACGTGCTTAGCAACGTTGAAAACGATCGTAAACATGAGGAAATAATCGCAGTCAGGCGTTTATAAAGTGACGAGATATAATTATGGATGACGTATTGCATGAAAGCGCGAAAATATCAATCGTTAGAATCATGAGATAGAGATTTCTTTTTCTATCAGACGATCATATTATTGCATATTTGTAAGATTAATATACAACATTTCTTACGGTCAGTTATAATAGATAATATGCAAAGTAAAGTCTAGAATTTAATTTATTACGTAGAAATCTTGGAAAGTGATATTTATAATCAATGTACTAAAGTTTGACTCTTCTCCCATACAGTAGAAACATTTCGTACATGTGTTAAAGTCGGCGATCGATCAATTCTGTTGAATTAATCTTCGATCAGATGTAAACCATGACAATGGAACCTGGCATAAGTGCGCGAGGTAGATAAAAATTCGAGTGATTTCGCTCGCCCGAAGAATGTCGCGGTCATCGCGGAAGGAAACGGAGCTTTTTGCGGCGCGACAAGCCGTGAGAACTCGGAGTACTCCCGGCGTCGCGCACCCCGCTTGAATCGCGGCAAAAAAGCTCTTTCCCGGGGTCTCTCCCGTTCGTCCGCGGAGACGTTTCCAGCGACGAGCGAAGAGAGACATTAAAATCGCCATGCGAGTCGAGGCGAAGGCATGAAAAAAAAATCAGCGCGACGAAGGGACGAGAGACGAGAGACGAGAGGAGAGAGTGGAGTAAAATGATGATGAGGAGGAGGAGGAGGAGGAGGAAGAGGAGGAGGAGGACCACGCGCACATATGGCGGGAAGTTGTCGTTGATATCTTCTTGCCACGATGACGAACACTCACGAGGAAGGGTTCAATGAATCTGTCCCGGGCTCGTATTTTTGCGCGCCGCGAAAGCGCCGGGCGCGACACCGGCCGGTCGGTCTTAAAAATAATCACGGTTCATCTGGCGACGTGATAAGCAGCCGCGGTCGAAATAGCTGCCGCTCCGAAAAATCCGTTCGACCATCTCCCTGCACGATCACGAACATCCTTGAGTGAGACGGTATGACCGTCCTCTTATCGATCACGACGTGTTCGACGATGCTCTCGTGTCTACGCGAACTCCGTGGTTCCCGACGATCGAATCGGCTACCTCCGAGGTTAAATTCAATGTACTGCTGACCGCTAACCTCGTCACACTGGAGGTTTCACTTGTCACTCGCCGGACGAAGCGGTAAATTAAGGCCTTTGTATCGCGCAGTTCGTCAAACTCATGGGAGAGACTTCGAAGTGTCCGTCTCTCCGGTTAAGATAGATCGAAATCAGCAATTTATCCGCCAAGTGGATTAATGTCCGTCTCCAGTTTAATTCATCTTCTCAATTATCCAGATCTCACCCTTAATTTTGCTCAATTTCAGTCTCGCCCGAGAGATCGCAAAATTCAGTCCGTCCCTTTTCGTTTTACGCATTCTAACTTATCAACTTATACATATTTCACAAAAGAGAGAGAGAGAGGGAGAGAGAGAGATAAAAATATACATTACCTTGTGCGGCGTTGAGAAAGAGATTCGCGGCGACCGGCGAGAGGATCATCGCGATCGCCGTTATCAGCAGCAGCGTTAAGCCGCGCATTTTATCAGCGCGCGTGCGGGACACCCCTTTGCTCCGAACCCTCCGTGGACGACAGGTACTCGCGCGCCGCGAGTTCTCACCTCATCTCACTGTCGTACGCGCGCACGCACGCACGCACGCACGCACGCACGCATGCACGCATACACGCACGATCGACGTACGTACGTACGTACGTACGTACGCACGCGTGTTCTACGCAAAAGAAGAAAAAAGAATAGAGAGAAGAGGAGAAAGAGAGAAAAGGAGGAAGAGGAGGAGGAGGAGAAGAAGAAGGAAAAAAAAGATGTCACAGGCTCACGGACGCGGAGGCCTCACATGACGGGGAGACGCGCGCGAAGCACTCGCAGGGAACCGAGGTGTGCACTCGAGCGCAGCTCGCGAGCGACTGAGCTTTTCGTGGCACTTACGAGCCGAGTGAGCTTTTTACTGACTGAGTGGGTGAGAGGAAGAAATGAGGAGAGCCGGGGCCCCGTCGAGTCGGGGGCCGGTTGGGGCGACGTAGGGCGAGAGCGCGAGAGTGCGAAAGAATGAGAGAGAGAGAGAGAGAGAGAAGGAGACGGCGAAGTCGCATGTGGGTGGGAAGAAACGCGTGGCGTGCGGTTGTCACGCGGTGCAACCGCTATTGTGACATCTTCGACCGTATATACCCACACGCATCCCCGGCATTTTTCCCCGTCCTTATGTCTCCCGACGTTGCTCCCTCCTCTTCCTCCTCCTCCTCGTCAATGCAACCTGTAACCGCGTCGTGGCGATCCTTTGTTACGCGCGTAAGTAGCGCGAAATTCGACGTCTTGAAACTCTCGAGCGCGAAATATTTTCCCGCGCGGGTGCTCTTGGAGAAATTTCGAACGATCGGGAAAAATTACGTTGGCTCGTGAGTCGCCATGATTTCAGGGGGCAAACGTCCAAAGCCGCTCTTTCTTCCGCGGTGGAACGAGCGGTTCGGTTTATTTTCGCAGCAATGTCGTCGGAGTGAGTTTCTGGGCGTCAAATCATTTTCCGTCTCGATAACTATGCTCCGATAATATTAACATAAGCCGCGTAGGCGAGCGGCTTTGCGCAATCGCGTTACATTAGACACAGGACACGTTGCACATTGCTGTCGTTTTGCCCGTGGACACTTGTTCGGAGAGTTTCTCCAGAGCGCTAGTCGGAATTCTCGAATTGCACGCATGAGAACACGAAGAGCGAGGAGAGACGAGTCGGAGGAGGAGGACGAGCGTAATGGACCACTTGACCGTACATTCGACTCTCCGGCTGCCGTATCTCTTCGAGTACTCCGTCGTTCGACGCAGGTCAGACGAAAATCAGTCCGCGTCCATAAATCTAGCCTTCTTTGCGGCCCATTGGCTTCGAGTGGTACCGTGTTCTCAGAAGGAGGAAAAGCCGATAACCCTGGGGACGTGCTTCCGTCGATAATGCCGCGATATCGAGCACTCTCCGAAACACTTCTGATAACCGTGTCGATACCCCGTAGCGTCGACGTAACGTACTTATTATGCGCGCATGATCCCCGTGATTAAACACTATAAGTATGACACACGCTCGACTCGCAAGACAGACACGCATATTGTCGTGAAATAAGATTTTACACGACCGAACCCTCGCGGCCGACGCAGCGTTACTGATAATTGCATCGCGTTGCGCCAAGTTGGCTGTAATTAAGCGGCGATTAAGGGGATGCCAAAGCCGACGAACGAACTCGATAATCGTCGATAACGTCGAGGCGATTTTCAAGATGTTATGTTTGCATAAACACTAACACGATCGCGTTATCTTTTTGTATTTCTTGTATATGGAAATCTTACGTAAGTGCGTATAAGTGTGATATAAATAATGTAAACGCGACAAATGTACTCTGCTCTACTTCATCGTGTCTAATGGAAAATCTAACCAAGATATATACAATTTTTTCTACAAACATTTCGTACTTTTTTAGGCCTCGAAATTTCATTGAAAAAGTATAAAGATGTCCTTTGAAATTTTTCTGAGAGCAGATTTGATACACATTCGGTACAAATTGTAGATAATTTCTGATCAGATAAATATTTACGATAACTAACAGTTGGAGAGTTTAGTAATTTTTAATCGTTCTCATCAGATATTAATGCTCTAATTTATTTTAGCACGTACTGTTACTTTCACTATGTAAAAGTATTTATTATACATAATTCTATACAACCAATAAGACGTAAACTTTGCACAAAAATCAATATTTTGTCAGCAAAATTTTCAGATACAGCATTCCTTTAAGCGTCGAAGCAAAATTATTTCTTTAAGCCTGCCTATTTTCAAGTGGCACGATATTTTTAAAATCGAAGAAAATTCAGTTTCGCGAAGAAAATTCGAGTTTGCGACAAAATGCGGTTTCGCGAGGAAAATTCGATCTCGCAGAGACAATTCGACCTCGCGAAGAAAATTCGATTCTCCGGAAAGAAGTTGACCCTGCGAAAAAAATTTAACTTCGCGGAAACAATTCAGCATCGTGCCGAAAATTCGATTTTGCGACAAAAATTTGGCTTTGCGACAAAATTCTTTTGGTTTTTATTCAGTTTTTGGTAATTTGTTATTCTCCAATTTACTCGCCGCTTGATTTATCACGTAGCCTGTAAATTCGTCTACTCAGGATCACCGATTTTTTTTATCAGTGCTTCAGTGGCCGACGGGTGTTCGAAAACACGTCCGCCGTCATCTCCGGATATTTGATTGACTGATCGGAGTGGATTCTCGGAGCGGCTGTAATTTATTAATTTATTCCGCCGATAAATCGCTTTCAATCCGCACGTGGGCAGCGGACAACCGGTCCCTAGTATAACTCTCTCTCTCTCTCTCTCTCTCCGTCTCTCTGTATCTCTCTCTTTCTCTCTCTTTAATCTCGCGCCTCTCTTCGTCGCTTTCATCCGTCCCTTTAAAAGGGGAAGGCCGTTATTCTACCGCCGATGTAAATAGCGGCGGCGTGGTGTGTCATTTGCGCGCGTTGCACAATTGGTGGATGTTATGCAAACCGAGCTAAAGCACCGGGCACTAATTTTAAATAAATTGAGTTTAAAATGCATAGCTCCTCCCGTCTGACTCTCGATTACGAACGAGACTAATTATCCTCTGTCGATTTCTTCTTCTTCTTTCTTTATTTTATTTTATTTTTTTCTTCACAACGTCGCCCGATTAAACTCATTGCGAGAAAACGTGTCGCAGCGAGATTTCCGCCGCATCTCGCGAATATCGCGCGCGTCGAGCGTTCCTCTACGTGCCGAGCGACGGTCTGGTAATCTTTTTTTCTCGCCTTTCATCAACCCTCCGAGACATCGGAATGGGAATTAATAAAGGCTGAAGTTCAAAGTCCACTCTCTACTCTCGGGCCGAGAGAGTCGCGCAACGAAGCAAAGCGGCAGCCAGTTCCGCGATCGAAGTCCTCTCGACACGTCCGCTATGTTAATCGCGCATGATCGTATAAATATTCAAACGCCGCTGGACCAATGCACGGACCTCCGTGCTACCTCTGCGCTACCGGCGGGCATCTTATCTCGGTACATCTACTGCTACCTGCCGCGCATAGATAATTAACAATGAATAACGACGTACAAATCGGACGGTTCGCTCGCAGCGATCGATGATCGAGACGCGAGGGAATGCAATTCTCCTAGCGAACCAATGATACCCGTGCTCTAAATGAAACCGTCAGCTCGACCGATTGAGCCGTAACAATTAATTACTCGACCGATTAGTACTTTTTATTCGGCGCGTATCCGTGAATCCAGCGCGGCAGCGGTCTCTTAAATCGATGGGAAGAGAAGAATGTATTCCGCTTCGGGAAATTTAACAGACTCTGTTTCGGGGACTCGCCGGGGTCCAGCCGATTTCTGCATACGTTGTTCGCCCGATAGAGCCATTCACGGGGAATCGAGATACATTTCAATTATTCGGATGCACGCCGGTCTTGCCAAAAATCCGCTCGCGAACGGCAATTCCGGAGAAACCAGTTTCGCCGATCGCCGAACGCGATCGACGTCGCCGCAAGTGCATACCGGTTTAACCTCGGGACATCATCGAAGTACCATAAGGATCTTTATTTCCGTACGAACGACGCTCACGAGCCTTTACGTAGCGACTTCGGCCGTAACAAGTCGCTTGCGCATGCAACTGCGCTCCGAAGTGTCTTTTCCTTTTCTAGTTTTATTCTAGGATTTTTCGATTTTTTATAAAGAGCCGATCCACCTCAAGTGGTACAATTATGCATGTTCTGGTTACTCGACCGTTAAAAAAAATCTCAGAACTGGGAAATAATAGAGTTCTGAATTAAAAACCATTGTTTTCACTAAAGTTTAGACTATATTTTTAACTACAATTCTAATGTATTAATTACCTAATTTCATCTTTTAATAATGGAAAGATTGGTTGAAGTTGTATCTGTAAAATTATGATTTTTCAGGGTACTTTTATCTCAGTTCGAAGAGAAATCTCAGGTTTCAGTTTTCTTTGGAAGATGCATGTATGCTAGTACTTTATTGCAAAACAAGAGCTGTACTCTGAGATTATTGAGTCGTACTTTTTAAAGACACTTTGAAAGTCTTTCCTTTTTAAAACATTTATTTTAGACTTAAATGTCTCTAGTTGGTAAAACAGCAAAAATTTTAATTTTTGGTTAAAGTCAAGGTCTATGTATGGCTAAACTGTCGTAAAAATTTCAAATTTGAGACTCACATAAAATTAAGTAATTTTATGTAAAATGTAAAATTAACTTTAATGACGTATGTATGAATTAGAGAGACTAATAAGAGAGACTATAATTTGTCAAAATTTTACTTCTCCGAAATTTTTATTTTATTATTTGACGCCGTAAGTATGGAATTTCAATATATCGCGTGCATTCCTCGCTTGTCCGCTTTCGTCTCGCTTTCATCTGTCTATTTATTCCATCTAGAGACAAACGGTCTCGATGGAATTCTTTGTATCGGAGCCATCTAATACCAGGAACGGGGCCGCAACGCGGACTTCGAACTCGATTTAACTCGCTCAACTACTCGGAATGGTTATTAATTATCTCCGTGCAGACGTCGGCTAATTGGGCTGCGTCGTATATTCATCTAGCGCGTGGGATGAGCGAGACGCGAATTTTGATTCGCCGCGAATCACGTCGGAATGAAGTCGTTGCCTCGTCGATCATCGATCAAATTCCTCTCACTCGCAAACGGAAGGACGATAAATTATAAATCACTTTTCGAAAGGAGCACGCGCGCAAAAGTTCACGATGCGACCGACTAGCGTGAAAAAGAATTCTCCTTATTCCTTTCCTTTTCTCCTTCATAATTTCGGAAAAAACAAACGGGAAAGCNAAAAAAAAAAAAAAAAAAAGAAAAAAACGAAGCGAAGAATTGAGAGCTCGAATAAATTCCTCTCGATTCGCGCTCGTCTATTTTCCACGGTGGCGGAGGGGAGAAAGCTGTCGACAAGGAGGAAGGACCAAACGGTTCGCTGAACGTTGGTATCTTGCTCCGATCGTTGACTGCATCTCAATGAAGCGACGAGCCGAGGAGCCAGCTCCCGAGGCGCTCGCACGCTGCCCGAAGTAATGCCGTGAGAAATCGAATTTCCCGTGCGAATTTGTCGCGCACGTCGCGTGCGGATCGCGAGCGGAATCGCGGAGCCTGCCTGCGCGTTTGCATTCGCGACGCGCCCCGGCGATGCTCGTTTGCGCCTCGGCGACGCCGCACGCGCGGAAAAATAATGGCACGTCCATCAGGCCGGGCGACGCGCCAACCGCGCGCGCGGTTCACCCGGCGCACGTTCGCGTTGCATTCTGTAATTTGGATAATGCCCACGGCGCGTACCTCTTTGCTTACGCGCCGACCTGTCATTATGGAAAGCCCGGGCGTGGAGAGACAATGCGCGGGCGATTAGAGGAATCGGAACGCGCGATAATGAGCGCGCGCCGCTCCCGGCGACAGGATGACAGCACGCGTTGCGAGACGCACCGTTACGATTATTGTCCCGTCGAGAACATTCGCAGAAAGAGATCGCGATAATATCGCTCGCGCATTCCGCCCGAGCTTTCGTCCATCAAGCGGAATCCGGTGGAGTGATCGATCGTTGGATCCAACCTCGACCGAGCTGGACACAGTCCCAGTCTTCATACAGCTTAGGGTGAGAAACAAGTTTAATTATTTATGTAATCACGTTCTAAACTCCGCAATCTTCACTGATATCGATATCGTAGCTTGATCCACGCTCTCCCATCCAATTGAGTAACTTCGACAAGTTGTTTTCTTTTTTTTACACGCAATTCGATCCATACATTGGAGTTAATCCTGTACAATTTCCTTCCGTCCCCTTAAATACGCACACCGTAATATTTTTTTCCCGTTAACCGAGCGAACGAGTAAATGAATAATTTCCTGTTACATACTTTTCATTTTTCGCTACGTGCCTTGAATTTTTCACATTGACATGCCACACGGGAGACGTAAAAGGAACGTTAAGGCGATGCCGTTGACGATAAGTGCGATAGTACTGTTCGCTCGTAAATATTATTATCGCGAGCGTGGTAGCACGAGAGCGACAGCTTGGCTGCCGGTATCGCGGCGAGTCACCCTCCGCGAGCCACCCTCTGGCGACTCGGAGCATCGTTACCGATAGCGCACTCTCTCCGGAGTAGGTGCTGGTAACGGCGCTGGTGGCGTCGCCGGGGGTGGACGTAGGGGCTCGCGTTGTCGGTGCACGATCAGTGGGTAGACTCTCGCGGGGGTGACAGCACCCTCTCGGCGCAGAGAAGGCAGCCGCACGCACGCACGTACGTACGGTTACGTACGGACGGACGTAGGGACGGGACGACTGCGCCGCTGTCATATGGAGCCGAACGACGGGGTTGCGTGTTAGGCGAATCGGCGGTCCCGCTACCGCGGGACGAGCGCGAGGGCCTACCACGAGGAGAACGCGAATGATCGATCCGACAGTTCGGTGAGTGAGTGAACGCGCGAGCGAGCGAGTGAGCGAGCGAGCGTACGAACGAACGAACGAACGAACGAGCGGACGGACGAGTGACGAGGTGGCGGAAGAGACTGGCGAAGAAGGAAAGAAGGAAGGAAGGAAGTCGGAGACTCGACCAAGTCGCTTGTCCCGATGGGCCTGCTGCAAGTACGCACGTACCGAACTGGCCGGAGAAGCCAGAAATGGGTCAACCCAACCCAGCGGTGGCCGGACGTGCGGCCGTTTTCTCGCGCGAGTCACTCGCTGGCCTAGTTTCATCGGGGACGAGCAAATAAAAAGAGTCGCGACTCACCCCCTTCGACCCTCCGCTCCGCTAGACGGCGGCGGCGGCGGCTACACGCGTGTTGTCGCCGACGTCGACGTGGTGATCTCGCGGTCGTCGTCGTCGTCGACGCGACGCTGCCGATCACTGATCGCTCTCTCTCTCTCTCTCTCTCGCGCGCGCCGGAGAGGAGGAAAGAGTTATGGATTCTCGCGGATTTCCTGCTGGCCTTCGGCTGGCGAGAGTCCATCGATTGACTCGCCACCCCGACGTCGCGATACGGCATTAGACACGGCTGATAGCCGCTCTGCGGGTCGGAACACCGTCGTGAGGTGAGAGAAGCCACATCAGACCACCGAGAGTTCCGTGCAAGTGGGATGATAGTGCTTAGAGACGCGGAGAACGGCCATCCTCTCTGTTCCGGGTCGCGATTCCTCGCCGTTCTCGCCGAGCGCGAGCGACCGCCCGCTCGGAATCAGTTGCAGTGGCACCGTGATCAGATGCTGTAATCGTCGGGACCTGTTCGATTGATCTCAACCAGAAAGAGAGAGAGAAAGAGGAAGGAAGGGGGAGAGCGAGACAGAGAAGGGGAGAGGGACAGAGAGGTAGGATTTTTTCTGTGGGAAACAATTCTCGCCGGCGCAGAGCCGGGACTCGTCGCAGTTACTATGCCGCCGACACGCCATCGTTGTTTCACGGTCGCGGCAAGGGATGCACTCGATCGCGCTCTCCCCAGAGAAATGAGAAATGTCGTCGGGAAATGGGACGACGTCGCGACGGCGAAATTGCCCAGGTGTTCGTTCGCGGCGGCCGTGTTCGGTGAAAATTAAAAAGCACCCGGCGAGACGGAGACGCGTTGTTGAAAATCGCACCGGCCGTTCGCGATAATCGCAGCTCCAATCGCAACTCGACGCGCTCCTCCCCCGTCTTTTCGTAATTAACGCAAAAATTGAATTGAATCCAAGTCCAAGCGTGCGTGTTGCATCGGCGATGTGTGTGCGAAGGGAAGTTTAATCGATCGCCGAGTCTCTTTGTTAAACGCACGAGCGCGATTTGACGTCGCTTCTCCGGCCGGCGCCGAAAGACGCGAGAATGAAAGATCGCGAGCTTCACACTCGCGGCGATGCAACCGCACCGCACCGGAGGTCGAATATCGATCGCCGGAAGGAGCTAATCGAAATCGCGCGCATTACCGTCGAATTATTCCTCGTAAAGTGTCAACTCGTGACTATAGCACACACAGTGTAGCGGGTCTGAAATAATCAGAAGCCGCGACCTCACCCTCGTTCCACTATCGTCGCGCCGGTCGTTCGATCTCGCAGATAGAAGTGCCTCTCAGACCGGAAACATCTCCTATCTGTGACTTATCGTTCGCGCGAGGCAAGCTTCCGACGATACGAGGAGCAATGAAGTAAACAGATAAGGCCTAGTGGAGAGCCACGAAAGAAGTAATTATGATGAAATAGTCTTAAATCATTGGTAGATATTCTCACGTATACACTGTAAATCCAAGTGTGTTATTTTTACATAAACGTCGGAAAATGACACATTTGACTGAAGCTATTTTTACATGTTTTTTTGCAGATTTAGCTTACGTCATTTAAAACATTTAATCATTAAATGGCATGATTTAAAACGGCATGAAATGTAAGAAATGTGTAAGACGAGTTTTAGCTAAAGGATTTGTCGTGTAAGCAAGAATGTTGCAATATTCTCAGAAGATTTTTAGTCTTGAATTGAATTCAAGTAATACTTGCATCAATACAAATTCAATCAAATGAAGACTAAAAACCTTCTGGGCTTATAATATTCTTGTTTATATACGAGAATATCTATTCTTGATTTAAGTCTTCTTTTCTGTGCAGCAATTAATTCATTCTTAATGAAGTACAGTTAGAATAATAAGAGTTGCATCACTTCTTTTTCCGATGAGTTTTACAACGCTTTCAAAGTCCAATAGGAGAATTCGTTTTTTAGCAATTCTTAAGAAATATATTTTCCTTTTGGATACGAAGTGCGTTGCGAGACTCAACGAGAAATAGTGTTGCAACTTTTATTATGCTGTACAAGTACGTACGACTGTACAAGTACGTTAATCGCGGGTACGATACGTTCATACAATACATGCGATGCAATATTAAACATCAATATTATGAATATTAACATCGTGGTTTCCACTCGTAAATGTAATGTTAGATTCAGGATTAATTATAAATTATAAATGAGGACCATAACATGTGTGTGTGTGTGTGCGATAATAATGATCGTTACTTGCACTTCTACCGAGATAATCATTAGTAATATGATAAATTCGATGAATTAAAGAGATGCTAAAGTCTATGACGAAGTCGATAACATAGAGGCGATCCTCATAACATTATATTACATTAACACGATTACGTTACTTTTTCGTATTTTTTATATTGTCAGTCAGAAAAACGTTGCAATACTTTTTTTACAAGTTTCGGAACGCACGCATCCCATAATGTTCCATGCGTCCCAAATATATAACAATAAATAATAATTAACAAGTAAGTGATGACACAAAACATATATAATTGATTTTAAATAGTAAGAATAGTAGAAATGTAAATGCGATGTAAATGTGAATGCAATGAATGTGCACTATTCTGTTTTACCATATATAACGGAAAATCTAACCAAGATGTGTGAGAATTTGTCCGCAAACTTTTCCGTATCTTTTAGGTCTCTAAATTTTATTGAAAAGGTATAAAGATAAAAAAATAACAATGTTCTTTAAAATCTTCCTAATTGGAGTGTTGACATATTCGGTAGCTGCAGAATTTCTGTATCCGGTAAATATTCACGCTGACAGCTAAAGAGATGTCACTTAAAAATTTCGCATTCATATTCTATGTCGCACTTATACTTACGTAAGATCTGCATGTACAAAATACAGATGTACAGATGCAGATATACACGTAGATATGACGTACAGAGTACAAAAAGAGCAATGCAATCGGTGTTTATGTAACATAATATTTGGAGGATCGCTTCTATATTATCGACGCTTATCAAATTCGCCATCGGCTTTGGCGTTTCCTTCGATGCTGTCGCACGGTAAATGTTGATAAACGATATTTAAGCCGGGGGATTACGTTACTCGTTACGTCCTCGGCATTATTTAACCCCCGGAAGCTCCGAATTAATTCCCGCCTACTCACGTCCTCGAGGAGAGCGCGGGCGCGCGAAACCGCTCGGTGCTAAATACGGCGCGCGGAGTTCTCCGGTATCCGGTGATCGCTGCTTTCTTCTTTTAACGCGGTGCGATGAAATGTTCTGACGAAGGATCGGCAAGGCTATCCCGGACACGTTCTGGAAAATGGCGTCCAGCAAACCGCCGGAGATGAACTACACGTGTGAGATCTGCGGCCTGGAGGGCTTCAACGACGAGGAGATGCGGTCGCACATGGTGCTGTATCATCTGCAGGGCGCCGCCAACTGTCCCTTCTGCGACCTGGGCGAGATTTCGCCCACGGAGATGCTGGTGCACGTCAACAGCGCTCACCTGGATTACCTGACCCCGAGGTACGTTCGACGCGACGACAGCCTGTTCTCCCGGGTCCGTGTTTTACATTTTCGCGCATATTTACCTATTTACAAAATAATAACGGGAGAGAGTACGGTGAAAGTAAAATCGCTTTGATTCTTCTTGCTTCGTCTAACTTATTCTGTTTTCTCTCGTCATGACCAAGAATAGATGAAATTGAATAGCTGAATTTCTTTCTTTATAACATAATATAAAAATGTGAATGTGGAACAGAAGGATGGATAGGGCCATAATAATGGGGAAGAGCCCCAGTTTTTTCTAGTGCCATAAACGCAAACGAAGCAATCAGTTTGTTTATGTCTTAGTTAACATTTACTTAAACGGAAAAAGACGATGTTACAGTCGCATTTTTTTATGCACATCATTCGTACGATTTGAACTGAGACGTTCGTGTCGTCAGCTGAATACGAGTTTTTTATTTTATGTAACCTGATACCTCCGAGAGACATTTACTTTTGACATTTTCCTTGTACCTGCATTTGGACTTTGCTCATTTTTATTAATAAGAGTCTGAATAAGACTGAAATCTAGAACTTACGACTATAACATCGTCTATTTCCGTTTAAATAAATGTTAACTAAGAACTATAGTGATTGCTTTGTTTGCGTTTTATGGCACTAGAAGAACTGTGCTTTGGCTCTCATTGATTCTATCTATCCTTCTATTGATTTGATATGAAAAAGCTTTTTTCAGCTTATATTTTTTCGTAAATTACAATGTTAACAATATTAAACGCGGACGCGCAATGGGCGTAAAATAGTCACCAAGATCAACCGGTGAATGTATAATCGCTTTTCATCTCTGATATGCGTGCAGAAATACTTTTTTATTCATTCGTTTGCAATTTTATTATTTATCGATGCAACGTGTGTCGTACGGCTGCAGCTGCAGATATTCAATGTACATTCACAGTGTAGAATTGGCGGCTGTAGATTAACCGGCAATTGCCGGACGCCAGTAAATTACCGGTAACTTTACCGACGTGCCGTTTAATTTCACGACCGGTGAGTCAGGATACGCTGCACTGACGAACGGTCTAAATCAGGATAACGCCGTGAACTTCAAGATTGCGCCCACAAGATTGCGGATTTGCTATCAATTATGTTATTTAATGTTACAAAGTCGCGTTACGAACGGCGTTTTGTAGACAATTTTTCTGTTGCGCTGCACCACACAGTTTTTTCGGTGCTTTAAATGAAAAGAGATCTTTATTTTCTTCTTACTTAAGATTTCGAGCAAGAAGATTCGCCTCTTATTCATTTTCGTTTTATTTCACTAGTATTATAATATTTTCGCAAAACATGTTCGTGAATTCATCAAAATTTAAGATAGTCGGTCCGTCAAATCATTCTCTTAGGAATCCTTTTAAATTTTATCTGCACATTCTCAGGTAAAACATACAATGACGATGACGTTAAAATGACAAGAAAGCGACTATGAAAACTCATTTTTCGATCATTTTGTTATCAGAATTTTGTCATTCCGAAGTAATTTAGGAGATAATATATCCTTGCTTATATATAAAACAATGATTGCATCCATTAGGATATGTAAGTTTTAAATCGATACTTAATTTTTTTCCGCGTGCGTATACACATATTTAAATATTTATATCACCACCTTATTATCTGTGCGTCTCTATTAGCTCATCTGACGTATAAATAAAGCATTAATAATAAAATTAAAAAAATAAATAACACCTCTCCGTATTTGTAATACTGTGCATATACATTTGTTTTAATTTCGCTTAAAATTAACACTTATATTCAGATAGAGTTAAATAAAGGTATAGGAAAGTATGTTTTTTCAACGAACAAACTTCTACAGCTCCTTAATATTGCCACTAAAAATCCGGCACTCTACGGACCGGCCACCTTAACGTAACGCAACAACATTATAATTCCTCATCTCCGATGAGGACGACACACGCTGGACACAGCTTAACATCGTTCTACGCCTACGCGCGGATTATCGCAGTTCACATGAACATCCAACGCTCGGGTTTAATTTAAAGTGCATGTCACTGCGGTACGAGCGGACTATATATAGTCGATACGCGTCACACCGCACGTGTGTGGCACAGTCCGAGCTGCGTAATTCGGTCCGGAGATCCTCGAGCGGCGGATACGGTCGCGCGCTCATTGTGTGTGTCAATAACAGCTGATTTGGAAAATGGCGGGAAACACCAGGTGGAGCGGCGAGAAAGGCGCGAATGTTTTCCTGACTGGGGAGTAACGCACGCCGGCAAACGCGCGCTCGTTTGCCTGCCTCTTTCATCGCGCCAGCAGCTGCGTGCGCGCTCGTTCGTTAAACGTAAACGCGTCCGATAATCGCTCGTCCGCACCGTCGTGATCGCGTTCATCAGTTTATAGTCACGGTAAAGCTTCTTTTTCGTCCTTCCCTCTTTCCTCCTGGTCGCGTCGTATTCCAGCACCCCGGAGAACGATGTCATGGCATTCATCGACGACGACTCGCTGATGGACGAGCACGGGCGCGACGAGTGCCGAGCAGCTTCGCCGTCGATGTCCCTGCGACCTCCTCACATGCAGAACGGCTGGGGCAGTTCTCCGGCATTGCGTATGAAGCAGCACCAGCAGCAGCAGCAACAACAACAACATAAGCAGCAACAGATTTCGCCGAGAAAGCCGGACGTCCAATTGGCGAATCCCAATGTGAATAATAATAACAACAATAACAACAGTAGCAATGCCAACAATGGTGAGTGATCATTGTTGTTGTTGTTGTTTTGCTCAATGTGACGAACGAAGCATGTGGCTCTGTCTCACACTCTTTCTCTCCTTGTTGTTCAGTGTTGGAGGGCGCAGCTGGCCACGGTTCACCGCTGCGTTCAGGCCTAAATCTACAACTGCGCTCGCACGCTTCCCCAAAACTTCCAGTACAGGAGTGCCCGATGTGCCCCTACAGTTCCGACAGCCCTCTCAGGCTGGAAGAGCATATCAATCGCCAACACTTTGATCTCACCTCGCCGTCCTTCCCACCGGAATCACCGCCGTCACGGGACGGTGTCTTCAACTGCCCACTTTGCGTTACGTCTTTTCCGAATTCTTCTGACCTTGAGTTGCACGTTAATATCGAGCACAAGGATATACTCAGGTATATACCTTGTCTGCATCTTTAAGACGCTGTCAAGGGGCACCGTGATTGCCCAGTAAACATCAACTAACAGTAACATTACAGCAGTGTTGTAATTTCCCACTCGACAATGTTGACTGTCATATACAACGCATGTCATATTGTATTTACATTGTTGAGTGAGAAATTATAACATCGATGCGATGTTCCTGTTAATTGATGTTTACTGGGTGCACAGGGTGATAATCTCGATGAAAAAGTAGTACTGGCAATTAGTATTCAGTACTAAGGGAGCTATCACACCACCTTGAATATCTTCGGGATCTGAGAGTAGAAGGAAAATGTACCCAACAGAAGTTGCAATTGATACTAATAACATTTTGAACATCTTTGCAAACTGCAAACTGTTCGTAATCTTTTTCATCTAATCATTAGTAAAATATTTTTATTTCCCGAAGATACTCAAGATAGTGATAGTTAGCGCCACACCTTATGGTTGAGCGTGACGGGTACCGACTAGCGATAGTTATCTGTATACTTTCAAATAGTTGACATTCGTTGGGATTGATTTGCAGCCCTGCGAACGGAACAGCCTCACAGTCTGATATAGCCACTATCGGTAGCGACACACCCGCCTGCCCGGTGTGTCTTAGTACGTTGTTCAAAAACAATGACGACCTAATGGCACACATCGAAGAGCACTTCAGCAAGAAGAGTACGCCGTCGCCGGTGACGCCGGACGTGTCGACCGATCGGATGCTGGCGAAGGATATGGAGAGAAGGGAGAAGGAGGTGAGGAAACTGCGCGAACAGCGCGAATTCGAAATGCTGAGGGCGCAATACGGTATGGACAATCAGGGTAACTTCCGGGAGCAGAGCGTCACCAATATGCAACGCGCCGTCTACGCGGGCGAGATGACGGTGGCCGACTTCTTCGAGAGGCAGATCGAGCTCCGGGTGGCCGAAAGTAGTGGCATCGACGACGGCAGTTCTTGTACACGCGGTAAATTCACGTATTTCATTATTTACGGGATTATATAGTACCTTTTGATCATCATAATGAAAGAACGGAAGTAATCTACAGAGATATCTTCGGAAATTAATTTATATACAATTTATATACAATAATTAGATACAATTGGCCATAGTTATGCAAAAAGAATCCAACATAGAGTACGTTCCGAAAGGAATGTAGAAAAATTTGATGCATGATTTAAAAAGTATTAAATTGCCTTGAGATTCTTCATAATCGTTCAATAAGTCAAGTATGATCTATTTTATCCTCTTCAATGGTATTCATTGACAAGCTTATTCTTGAAAAAAAATTCCAATTAATAAAAAATAGCACAACTAGTAGGAAATAAAAACTATATTTTAATTAATTTTAGGTGCTCATAAGACTTCTTGGATGTTTTTATTTTGTGTAGAAAGACATATGGACTATCCATTGGTAACGAAATCTCAAAAATCACAATTTCGTAGGTTGTATCCTTCTTGCATAACTATGGCCAATTATGGTCACATTTAAATGCTCCAAGACGAGAGAGAGAGAGAGAGAGAGAGCAAGCACAAATTAAATCCAAGATAACAAAATGACACGCGATACTCTGTTCGATACAATGAGAGTTCGTCCACCTGGAGAAAATAAACGAACTGAAAAGAAACGATTCTCACACGACGCTGTTTCTCTGCGCAGGGCTGGTCCCGAAAGTGCGAGCCGTCAGTCAAGCGTGCAGTAACGTAGTGAACACCTGGATGTGTTCCACCGTGGACCATTACGCGTCGACCTACGGCGACAAGGGCTGGGGTTGCGGTTATAGGAACATGCAGATGCTAATCTCGTCTCTCTTGCAGCACACAGGGTACAACGAGCTAGTTTACAAGGCTTGGAGCTCGGGCGCGGGCGGTAACAGCTCGACGGAGAGCCCGTTGCGCACCTCGATGCCGTCGATCTCCCGACTGCAGAAGATGATCGAGTGGGCGTGGGCACAGGGCTTCGATATCCAAGGTGCCGAGCAGCTCGGCGGTAAACTGGTCAACACCAGGAAGTGGATCGGCGCCACGGAGGTATTCACGCTGCTGTCTAGTTTGAGGATAAAGTAAGTTCCATGATCTCGGCCGGTCGCCAAAGTCATACGACGCATACCGTTTTCCCCGTGTCTGTCTCGCACAGGTGCCAGCTGGTGGACTTCCACAGACCCACCAGCGCAGACGGCGCCCATCCGGAGTTGTTCAACTGGGTCCTGCAGTACTTTCAGAGATGCGACGACTTCAAGCCGCCACTTTACCTTCAGCATCAAGGTAAAGCGGGCCAGTCATTGCCTCTCCGAGCTGTCGTCTTTATCAGTTTAATCCTGGAGTGGTCGCGTACCTAAATGCAACACTAGCGATAGCGAAGTACATTTTAGCGCGCACGGATGAGACATCTGTCATTCGCGCGACCACTGTAGGGCTGACGCAAGAGCGAGCATCGTTACACTCGTCTCCCCGATAAACGATAACGTATCCATCGTTTCGTCCAGGGCACAGCAGAACGATAATGGGGGTGGAACAGCTGAGGGACGGCTCCATAATCATGCTGGTGCTGGATCCCAGTCACAGCCCGGCGCAAATGTCGCATTTCAACAGCACCAGCAGCGCGCCCGGCGCGATGCGACTCGTGCGGAAATCCACCGCGGCTATGAAGGCCAGACAGTACCAAGTGGTCGCCGTTACCGGCACTATGGACGCCGAAGCGCAGTATCAAGTAATAACGCCTTTAAACCGACTCGTTATTTATGGACGAACACTGGCGCTACGCACCAGTTCTATTTTCACGCGCCTCTCTTTCTCTTTCTCGCATTTTCTCTTTTTCAGCAAAGTAAAGTTCTACGATCAATGCGTGTTCCTCAAGACAGGTGAGAGTTGCTGGTACGAGAAGCAAGCGAGCCTCGAAGCGCGAAGACTATAGACTACTGCCTCAAACCGATCTTGTCCGGCATCCTTCGAATTACGTGACCGCGATGTCCTATGTTCTCTACCGCTAGCCGATTTACTCCATTGTAGTAGTTGCAGATAATATTATTTAACAATATATTCTTGCATCTCTCTAGCCGTTAATGGTGGACTGACTCCTTGATAAATCGTTGTGCCCGCGCAATAAGCCGCGCGGCGCGGTCGACAATGCGGAGCTGACTCGCACGGATATCAAAAACCGCTCCTCGACGCGTCGCCGTTCGAGCGATTTTAATGTAATTCGTTTTGATTTCAATGTAAAATTTCTCCCCCTCCGACCCTCGAGAAAAATCCGAGGGAGAGAAGGTCCTTTATATCTCAAAGAGAAGTAAGAAAGTTCGCCTCGTACTTTGCGCCGTATTACGTGTGAATCTCCGAGAATCTTTGAAAGGATCGTCAGTTCTGGAAAATGTGAATGTGTGTGTGTGTGTGTGTGTGTGTGTGCTTGAGAATAAAAATTGTCCGAAGAAGAAAGAAGGGACAACGAGACGGCGGATCCGTGGGGAGGAGGATAGTGTTAAACACGATCGTCATATTTTTCTTGTCCAAAACAAAGGAAAAATGTTCTGCTCAATCTTCATCGCGGCGAACAGGCTGCGCTAACCCTTAGCCGACCAATCGTCTTGCACCGATCGGTTGATCATCATCGAGAAAGTCGTGACAGAGAGCTTGGGGGGATGGAAGAAGAAAGAAAAAAAAAAAAGCGAACTTGGAGACTTTTTCGTAGCTGTGATGCTTGGAAAACTCGGAGACTTTTTCGTAGCTGTGATGCTGTTATCAATTCGACGCTGATTCACTCATACATCCAGATGGACACACTCTTGGAAACGCTCCAGAATCGACGCGCGGTGTTCCCAGTGCACTCGTCTCGTTCTTCACATTCCGCGACTCGCGACGAAGAATACTTCCCGTCAACACGATTGTCGATTTTTAGTCAATATGAAAAGTGCCGAGAGAGCCATACGATATATATAATTACAACAAATTTTATATAACGATACACAAAAGATATTCTTTGACGAATTTTAATTGCTAAAAACGCTTCTATGGGAGTCTGGAGTGTCTGCAAAAGTGACTATGTCGCATTTTCATATATATATATACATATACATATATATGTATACATATATATATATATATATATATATGTGTGTGTGTGTGTATATGTATACAAGCCCACATTATATTGTATACACCAAAGACACATGACACACACAGACAAACATTATACATTTGCACACTCTCTTCGTTATATCGTATTTCACTTGCCCACACATAAAAAGTACAACTACTTTCATACTAATTACAAATATTCTATTTAATTATTCAATCGATTCTAGGCTACACTTATGTCCTAGCTCGTAAGTCCAACGCAATGCTGTGAATGAGAGGATAGATGAAGAAAAAAAAATAAGAAAAATACTACAGTCCATTTACTTGTTATTTATATTATACACTTTACGGTTACGTGATTTAGTAAAATTATTATTATTACTCTCATCATGTTTCTCACACGTATAAATTGTACTGATATATCTCTAAGATCTATTTATTATTATAGTTAAAGATATATTTGCGATCATTCGATGGCGGACGCGACACTCATCCGTATCCGCGTGAACATCGCGTCGTTGTTTTATATAGCTTCGATAATTATGGTGCACCGGTCGAATGTAAGTTTGTCTTTCAGCCCAGTAGGACCACATCGCAATAACGTTACGTCGACTGACGTCGTCAGGAGAACGTCAGAAACGATAAGACGATTATTAATTATAGTACTGGATTTCGCCATATATCGGTTAAGAATCTGTTCATTATTTGGAGTGTTCAGGGAAACCAAGCTGTGGAATTGTTATGCAAGAAGTAAAAACCTTCGCATTAGCCACACATCAAATTAAAATATATGCTTTGTTAGAATTCCCAGTACAGCTTCTTCTTTTCCTCCCCGTCTCACTTCACGAGATCGTTAAGATGGAAAATTAGGATTCGCCAATGGAAAAATAACACGAGAAAATAGTCGCAGAGAAGAGCGAAGAGCAAGATACTCTCTTTCTTAGTCTGTACAAATATAATTGATTGTAACTTTTACTTTTTATTAATAATCAACTCTATCAACGATCTGTTCCACAATCTTCTTGTTACAGATGGAGGAAAAAAAACAAAAATGTTTTCTTATCTAATTTTCTATGAAGTTTATTTACATTTTAAGGAACTCGTTTGATTTCACACAAATAATACTATTTCTACAAAGTCTTTGTAGAAGACTTTCTAAGAGTAAAATAATATATAAAGACATATTATTATACAGAAGCATCAAAACATCCATGACTTGATCACAGCCAAGATTCTCCGCAGATATTGGTCTTCATGGCATAGATCTTTGTGGTAACATAATATCCTTCTTTTTTGCATCATGTCTTATATGTTAAATCCCATAGATCGCATACAGATTTTATGGGCTTCTATAAGGTCGCCGCAATTTTCCTCACCTTTTTCTATGATACTGTAAACAGTAAAAATTAAAATATAACTTAACAATGTTATAACCAATGATGTAACATTTATAAGTTTCACATGTATTTACTACTTGTTGAATTATTCTTTTGTTAGTTCTGTATACAATGCATCAAAGGAAGAAAAACATCTACATGTGCAAATTATTGACCATAACTGTATGTTAAAAAATAAATTTAAAAATAAAAAAAATGGTCATTAATACATATATATTAACTATGGAAATTAAAACTGCGACACACTTCTAACCAATATATTTATATATTTATACGAATACAACTCAAATCTTCTTGTTACAGATGGAAGTTACCCACCATGTATCTCTTGCATTTTTCGTTTCAGGACAAGCGCAGCAAGGTTTCAATTTCTTCTTCTCTTCTTCAGGCTTGCCCTCCACTTTCGTCGGGCTGTTACCCATTTTTAGTAATTATAGTTACACCTGGTTCAAGAAAAACAACGGGAAAATTGCAACAATTGAGACAATGTACGAAATATAACCACAAACCACTGTATGCGCAACAGTACGGCCATCTGTCGGTATCTTTGATGTAACATTCGGTCACATTCTAAACTAATTAGCTGATAGTAAGTCAGAAAGACGCCACCTAGCTGAGCAGTTCGGATGCGTGTTTCAAGAAAGAACGGAGCAGAACTTTTGTCAATTGGTACGATGACGAGATGCTTTTCAAATAGTTCAGTACAGAACGATTCTTCACAAGGGAGAACTATATAAGGTATAAATCATCAATTTGACTGAAATTTTCACGTAGATAAAAATAGGAGAGTACAATGTCGATGTTGTTGTGTGAGAACTTTTAAATCGCTTTGATTTTATTCCGAGCGAAATTTGCGAATTTTATCTTCACTGTCGCGAAATTAAAGATTCTTTAGAATAAAGAGATACAGTTACAAAATTTACATGAAATAGTACAAAACGATGCAATTTGATTCCTTGCGGATTATTAGATATGCTGATATGCGAAATAGATAATTTATTTAAATTAAACGCGTAGATAATTGCGTATATAAAAAACAAAAAGGTACGGTGTCGACGTTAATGAGAACTTTTAAATCGCTTTGATTTCTGAACAAAATTTGCGAATTTGATCTTCATTATCGCTGACATCGCGAATAGATAGATAATGCATTTAAATTAACCGTTCAACGTCCGGCTGGTATACGGGCGGGTCTTCATGAATATTTAGTGGGACTACATTTTTGTCCAATTACACTTGTACCCATCGTATGTGTTCTCGAATCCGTCGAAAGAAAAGTTTCTTACACGCGGAATTCCCTCGGTGCGTTTCGACACATTCGCGTGCCAGCACGTACGCTTCACGCACGCAATACGAGATGTATTTACACAAGACTTGAATAGCATCGGATTTATTACACGTTTCTTTGCTTCCCAGCCTACAACAAAACTCCACGAACAAAGCTCCATCGACATTTTTTTAATCAATACGAATGATACTGGTATTTGTACAGTGAAAAAAACATTGTGTATTAAAGTCGGTCCTTGTTAAAATTTTTCCGTGCTAAATTTTTAACACACCCGTGTGTTAATTTAACACGTTGTGTTTATGTTACCGCAATATTTGAGTTAATTCAATCTCGATATATTGAGTCGATATTAAATCAAATCAAGCAATATTTTTATCACTTTAAGCATATTTTGTGACAGCTCGTAGTAAATACTTTACGCAGTAATACAATAATTTGTAAATGAATTACTGAATGTAAATAAATTCGCCTAAATCTATGAGCATATACTGAAATTATATAATATTTTTCCTTCTCACTGAGGGGGAAAACTTAGTGTTTTAAATTTCGATTTTTCTGTCCGGCAAATGTTTTCTAAAATTAAAACTTTGATTTTCTCAATATTATAAATTTAACACTTGTCGGAATTGACATTCGGTTTTAACATATATAAATAAATATCAAATTGCGTCATTACATCATATCACATATAGACGATGAAATTTTTTTTGGTGAATATTTGCTGAGGGATATCGAAACAACTACTTTACTTGGGCCAAGTAAAGGAATATTATTTGAATGCAGCACTTTTTCCTTTCAGTACTATTATTAATTTCATTAATTCTCTTCTCCGTGCGCCGAAACGATTCGATGTCGCGCGGCTTCATCATTTACTTGATCCCCAATTAGTCCTACTCGGTTCGCTGAACGCAGCGTGCGAAGAATCCGAACGAGTGAAACACAATAAAAGAAGACGGCGTGCGCGCAGTCTTAACGAGCTCGCGCGCGACTAATTACTCGAACGCGGCTAACCAACTGAGCTGCGGATTTGAATGAGGCCGGCGAGCCGATTGATAAAAACGAAGAGTGCGCCTGCCGCGACTTTCTACGTCGCTGTCGTATTTTCACTCTTAATCCGTCGCATCTGCCGATCGGATATCGAAACCTTGAGGGGCAGATGGTGTCGGGGCGATGCGTGATTACGACGTAGCAGGTGTAGCTCGCTCGCGCGCGAACGACAGGTGAATCCGAGACGACGGCTTTAATTCCCGCCTGCGCCAAAGATTGCCACCGAACGTGGAAAGTCTCGCGGTTTGCAGACCGACGAGAGAACAAAAGAAGCTTTCCTCCGTCGTGGCGAACGCGACGAACTTTCTTTTCACGCCGTCCTAACGTGGAAAGAGTACCCTTTGGGCGCCGATGAAACCCTGTCTCGTCGAAGAATCGATCGTTAACCCTTAGTGGGACTAATCGGATCCTGAAGCCATTTATCTTTGGTATTGAATGAAGTTCATACTTTTGCTTATCACAGAAATCGAACAATTTTATGCTGTTTGAGAGATGAAAAGCATCAAAACTGACTATTCTATTTATAAGATCGAAAGCCTTGTTGAAGGCTTGCGTTGAAGATGTAAAATTAGAATTAATTAATTTATGCACATGGACTCAAACCAGTAACACTTCTCTACCAACATATATGAAAATCTTACGATTATCAGTTTTGTTGATTTTCCGCCAAGTGAAATTCATACTATCCTCTCGTACCTCTGAAATCGAATAATTTTATGCGGCTTAACACCATCGTTTTAATGATTTTTTAATTAATTTCCCGTTAATAGACAAATAAGTAAATAAATGTTCACGGAAAACAAAAGACTGTGCCGAAACTAACGTGCTTTAGATCTATCATCGAGAAACATTTTCGCTTTCAGAGCTTCGCACACGACTGCGTTCTATAAATATAGCTTGTCGGAGTAAGGATGAAATTACTCGTTTCAACGCGCGCGCGCGCGACTTTCAAGACGCGCTGATTAATATTAATAGCAGCCGGCAATGCGTCGAAAGAGAAGAGCATCGGGGATTATAGTATCCATGCGCCGAGCGGAACCGTGCGTCTTCGCGGCGATAATTTATTTCGGCCATCGACGCGGAGAGATACGCGCGGAATACAACACGCGGTCGATCGTGTGTGTCCCGGTATCGATCGATCGAACGACCGTGCAGCCGGCCGGCCGGCTGCGCGCACGTGTAGTCCGCGCCTCTCTCGCGCCGCAAGAATGAATCGAGCGGTTCGCGCTTCGCATGCTCCGGCCGTACAGTTGCGCGGCGCTTCGGTTTTTCCCAGGACGACGCCATTTCCGACGTTACTCACAGGCCTGCGTGTTGTTCTTCTCGTAAATGTAAGCTGACACGCGGCTGGAGAGCGAGTGAGAATAATTCCGTCGGATGAATACTAACACGTCCCGGTGTCGTGCACCTCTCATTTTGTCTCTCTCTCTCTCTCTCTCGGGATTTCAATCTGCTCGTCACGATAAGAATACCTGGCGTCGCGATAAGAATAAGTTAAGACACAAAACTCAAAGAAAGACATTCGCTCTGGATGACACGATGTTGTCGCTACTGCGATACGTTGTTAATTTATCGTGTAAATCTTTCCATATTTTCGTGTAAAAAGTGTAAGATTAAATTTTTACATAGAAGCTTTTATGACAGTTTTATACAACACTTCTCAATGTTGTTAACCTGCAAATTTTTTTGTAGCTAAAACGACATGAGTTTATGAAATTGGAAACTGAAATATTTATCATTCTCACTTGTTGGCGTTAATCTTTTAATAAATATAATAAACAGCACTTCTCTCTCCGTCTCTTTCTCTTTCTCCCTTTCTTTCGGGGTTTCACTTTTCTCGTGGTAATAAAGAATATCTGGCGGCGACGTTCGCGAGAGCGGTGGACGTTTCGCGGACTCGCGATCTCCCGATGCACTTTCGCACCTTTCGGCAGGTGCACGAGCGCGCCCGCGAGGAACGGCTTTTTCGAGTTTACTCAGTGCACGGCGCTCTTTTATGTCGATGGTTGTAAATCGCTACGCCACGTTGTAAAGCTATCTGGCAAGCCGTAAAACAAACGTCGGCTTCGCGCTTGGCGATCCTCCCGGTCAAAGTAGCTTCGGAGGAGTCAATTAATCCCGCCGCCGGGAATTGATTGGATTGACTCGACGGATTGCGTCGATCGATCGGTCAACATGTCCGTTGTGACAGAAGGAGCTAGGCTGCGACAGCTACGCGAAAAAAGACGATAAAAAATTGGCTTAAAAATACGCGGGACACCTGTCGATAAGTATATCTTTTTTTCTTTCTTATTGGACAGCGTACGTGATATTTTTAGGGTTCGGCGGTTTGGAGGAGAATCTGCCGGGCATCACATACCCGTATCGATCGATACCCGACTTGTCCGCAGAATACGGATCGGTAACCCTTCTCACGTGAAGTATAGTGTTTCAATGTCAGTTACAGGAAGTAACTCGATACAGTTGGCTTCTGCACACGTGCGGACGCTTAAGCAGAATAATGTGTCTGAAACGGCCGCCGACCGGATGAGATTCGCACGATTAACCAGCGGATCGACAGCATCTCCAGCTGAATCGATATGAATCGCCGGTACCGATCCCATAAATTACGCATTACACGCAACGTATCTTTAGAAGACAAGGAGAAAGAGTCACGGGCGATTTAACGATGCTGTACGGTCATTCGTTCCAAACTACAGGAGAATTTCCATTGAACGAACCGATTAAAAATGATGTAGCCGATTGTTATTTTTATTATCCGATCGGATGATACATTTATCCGATGAAATTACCGGTGAAACCTAAATGGGAAAATTAGTCGCCTTTTGTACATCCGGTATAATTTTCATCGGATAAAAGCACGACTTGATCGGATGAAATGATGAAATAATCGGACGTTGCACTTGATCGAATATATCCGTTTGTTACTTTTTAATTGGATTATCCGATCAGATATGATTAAATATTTTTCTCAGTGCAGAAAAATGGAATATTTGGATCAATTATAAGTTCTCTCTCTTTTCCTAGAGTGTGTTTCTCCCTCTGGCGCGCGCGCGCGGGCGAGAGAGAGAGAGAGAGAAAGAGAGAGAAAGAGGAGGAAAAGGAAGAAGAGCGAAATTCTTGTCGACGACTCGCCGGAATAAAGAGAATTTGCGAGGCACTGCCGGCACCGGAAGGGCGAGGGCCAATATGAGAATCACTGAATAACAGAAGGGCGCGTGCCAAGGGTTCGCATCTGCTGCAGTTGCTTTCACAGCCCCTCGTTCCTTTCTGTGAAGAACGCTACCACCGTCACTACCTACCACCTACCCGCCGCCATCGTCATCGATGTGTGAGACTCCGGTTACAAAACGAGGAAAAAAGCAGAGGGAGAAAAAGAGGGACGCTTCCGCAGGAAGCACCGCCGCGATCCTTCTTGCGTCCCCCTTATTGAACGCCCGTCGTTCAAACGGCGGACGAAGAAGTTGAAGCGCGGTGGGCCGTGCACAACTCGTATGTAATTATCGCGCTCGAGGAACTCGAGACACCGAACTCGCTCGCTCGTGAAACCGTAAAGAAGGACTCGGCCGGCGTCGCGATCACTGTGATTTCGCGTGTCCTTTCGCTAAGACGTTACAGAGCCATTGCAGAACCCCGAGCGCATCCTCGTGAATTATTGCAAGTTGCGGCTAAGTGAGTGCTGTCGTTACTATTAGCCGCACGCAATCAACGCCGTCTGCAAAAGGAAGAGCCGGAGAGAGGAAACTTAACGTGATCGTTAATAAACACTGTGAAAAGTAACGAGCTAGGGATCGTTCGCAGCGGAGACACGTTTGGGTAGATGAGTCGTTTTCCCAAGCGGAGCCGCAATACGCGTTTCTACCGTCCGTTTAGACATTTTCTTAATTAGACAGTAAAATTAAATACATATGTGAAATATCGTCCTTAAATTGTCCGTTACATTGTCTTTGAGATTGCTTCTTCTCGATTTCACCGGGATCGGAAATTTTATCGGAGGGAAGAAATATTTTATTCTTCTCGTACACAGAGAATTCATTCTATTGCTAAAAACAGAGATTACTCAGCTCACTTTCTTTCTTTTAAGTAAGTAATATTCAAATAGCACGATGACGTTTAACCCTTTCGGTACATTTGACGAGTGAGACTCGTCATCTGCTTACTTGGGCATAAAATATATTACTTTTACATATTAATCCATATAGCGACAAATTAAATCCGTCCCATGGGCATAAAAATCTTAAAATAATTCAGTACTCAAAGGGTTAAAGACGGTCTTAATGACGTATTATTGGTATTGCAGACGTTATTAGGGCGTATTTATACGTCATTTGACGTCGCTCTGCTATCTGGGTAGTTAACTCCAACAAAGAATATTTTCTTGATAAGTCTTAAAATATATCACAAATTTGAGAAAAGCCTATTATCACGCATTCAAAAGAATGAAGAATTTATTCTCCTTTCAAGAATATATTATAAATTTTATCGAAGGAAAGTTAAATTCGGTTAATTTTATTAAGCACAAACAAAAATTAATTTTAATTTAATATTCTCGATCGAAGTACCAAACTTACTAGAATTCAGAAAATATTTTTTGAATCAATTCTACGCTTATGATAAGCCTACGATATATATATATGCGGATATATAAACTTATGAAATACTTGAAACACAAATAACATTTACTTGAGTGCCCCATGTATTTTTCCATGTGTATTTTCGCAGATTAAATTTTATCTTCCCTCGCGGTTTCCCAAGACCGGGGGGATCGAAGGAGATTCACATTCTGTTTACGCCCGTTTAAAAGCCGCCGAACGTAAAAGCGTCACGAAACAAGACGGGAATCAATACGTCCCTGTGCCGGGGCCCTGAGGAAGGGGACCGTGCCAGGTAAGCAGCTGCAAGCATCTGCAGAGGCAGCGGCAGCCGCGTGTTTAAATTAGTCCCGGCACAACTGTCGTCCGCGCAACATGTACGGAAGATCGTTCCCTAGTCCGGTGCTTCGAAAATCGAACTAACGAGGATACGTGAGAGAAAGCAACGCTCGTCGCCTCACGAGCCGTCCTAATTTTTACCGCGCGAACAAACACTAGCGATCTCCAGTTCGGTGCCCATAAAAAACATCACCTTTTCGACGAATAATTGGTAAAAATTTCATTTTTTGGCAGAAATCGTCTACGTCTTTCGCGCGAACTCCGAGCGCACGATTCCGACAATCAATCATCTCGAGAGTTCCCAACGGTCGGAAGATGGTAGTGATAAATTGATGTCCACCCGGATGCACGCTTAATTATATTCAATCAGACAGATAGACAAAAAGAAAGAGAGAGGAAGGAAGGGAGTAAAAGAGAGAAATTGATGGCAGTGATATCAAAAGCGGAGCGAACTACGAGACTTGCCTAAATGATCGTATGAGGAAGGAACAGGAAGTGGACGAAGATGCTGCTAATCAGGCTGATCGTGACGTTGGGCGCGTGCTGGATCGTCAAGTGCGATCTATTGGATCTCTACGTCCAGCACATGGATGAGACCATGAGGACGATGTTGTATAGGAGTAAACGGCATCCCATGGACTCGGCCTCTCGCATCAAGAGGAGTTTGGTCGATGTCGAGCCCGTGCTCAGGGTCGGTAACTTCCAAAAGCAGCGGTTGAACTTCGACAAGGATTGGTTGATGCACTGGAAGACGAATAAGAAGACGTATTACAAGAACGACGCATTGAACTTCCCAAACAAGCAAGAGGAGAATCTGGATCCTGATCAGCATGAGATACTCACGAGCGACTTCGAGAAGACCAGGACAATGACTCTCGAAGATGCCGGCGGAGCGAACGCATCGGTTCTGATCGAGATCACGAAGCCGGCAACTAGCGTCGCTAAGTACGAAGAGTGGTCGGTTGTTTCGCAGGACTACAAGGGAATCGAGGAGCAAAGAAAAGTGTTAGGGGACGAGTTGTCGGTCATGAGGAAGCAACAGGACGAACTCGAGGAAGTGGCTATCAGAGATGCGAATCCTGAGGACGAGCTCGAAATGGAAATGGAGGACGAAAAGCAGATCGAGGTCATCAGCGAGAACGACAGAACCAATTCGAGAGCATCCGACGATCTTAGCTTCAAGAGACCGCCGAAAACGCGGGGTCGCGTACCGAAGAAATATTTTCCGTTCGTCGACAAGCTCAAGGATACGCGAAAAACGGAGAGTCGCGCTGAGGACGAGGCGACGACGAGAATCAAGAGGAGTCCACAGAAGCAACGCGGAAAGCCGAAGTTTATCAGGTACGAAGTCCTCGACGAGGATGGCAACGTCATCCTCGAGTGGGATCCCTTGGACGAAGAGGAGGTGACCTTCAGGGTCACCGCCAGGACGTTGGGCTACGTCGGCATCGGTTTCAATGAGAAAACCTACATGAAAGGCGCCGACATCCTGCTCGCTTGGGTGGACGATCACACTGGCGCTGTTAACCTGCTGGTAAGTTTCTGTCTATAGTTTTAAAAAAACTGGCTTTTCAATCATTGCAAAATCATTAAAAAAACGATGAAAAATTGCTTTTTTACTACTTAAACGATATGTTGGGTAATTTTTAATGCCCTTTATCATATTAATGTGATCCAGGAAATGAGATAATATTATTTTTGTTAAAATTTTTATTCTTCTTTCTATACTTAATTGTGGCCGGTCAATTTATATTATAAAAAATCATATGGTTTCATTAAAGAAATTAAAGTCGACCTTGAAATAATATTAAAAAAAATGTTTAATAATGTAATATTACCATTTTATGCTTCCCACGAAATCTTACAATTTTTGTCTGAAACTTTTTTCGAATAATTCATTTCTTTCGAAATACTAGTCTGTGACACTTTATACGGGCCATCCAATAGTTATTTTTTATTAACACGGATTTAAAAAAATTATGCGCATTGATAACGATATATTATATATTATTTAGTCACAATGATTCGGTTATAATTTTTTGGAAGTGATGTGTTACTGCTTAACGCGTAATATATTAACTTCAGTTAGGTACAAGCAATGATCTTCTTTACGGAAAGAAATAAATGTGGCAAGTTTTAACCGAATGCACGTGAATTCTTTTCAAATCGAATACAGGTATTTTTCTACTCGTGGGAAAGAAGCCGAAAGAATACGCGGAAAATTTGAAAGAGATCGGTTATTTCCCGAGTCTTAAAAACTATATCTCTCTCTTTCGATTTCGCCTGGTCCCGATTTCGTCGTGGGACCAATAGGATCAATAGGAAGGCGACCGACATGAACGACCTGATCGATAAATCTCGAAAAGATTCAGGTAGCTAGCCGTCCTTACAAAAAGGTATCGCAGCTGCATAACTCCGGCGATCCGTTGACCAAGTCAGGAGCATACGTCTATATTGCAGAATCGCCGAGTCCTTATGGCGATTTCTCGTGTAATCTGTCAATATGATAATTGACAAGTCGCGACAATTCGGCGACTTGAGAGTCAAATGCCTCGATATTAGCGTCGTTTAGCATTGATTTCTCCAGCGCGCCGCGCGATCCCTCCTGCGATAGTTTGTTTCTTCGAGGCGATCGTCCTTGCAATAATTAATTTCTACAGGACGACGCCACTGCTTAACTATTTGCGCTTTACACTAAGAGGAATTATTCTCACGCGCTCACGGTGGGCGTTAACACGACCGTTGCAAAAAGCGGCTCGCGTAAGCATGAGAACGCGGGATCAAAGATTAATAAAGCGATCGGCGGTCTAGGTGGACTAATGGATCGCCGTCGTCGCCGCCGTCCGGCCGATCCGCCGCGTGGGAAGGACTCGATTTCTTCTTATCGTTGCGCTCGCCGCGCGACTATCGTCAATCGCATATGCGAGGCGCGCGGAATCGTCGCAACTCTTCGATGGACTTTTCTCCGAGATACATCCGTCGCAACCACTCTCTTTCTCTCGTTCCGCGCGAGTCGGTCCGACGACTGAATTCAAGCGCAATTTATCAGAATTACTGTACAAAATAACGTAGAACATTGAATAGAACGGCAGGACATTGCATGACATTGGCGAAGTCACCGGTCGCTGGGGGATGATGAAAGGAATTTTTCACGTAATTAGTGATGTCATATGGTCACCATATTTGATTAATCGGCGTACCGCCTCCCTTCCCCCTCTTCCTAATCGAACGAGTTCAACGTCATTTTTGCGCCGGTTGAGTTTTTTTATTGGGCAACTCGGGTCATTTTCTCATGATTATCAATTGATACAACGCGTGATGCGTATCTTACCTGTAGAACATAGAAGGATGATTATGGATTGGTTACTTTTGTGCAACATGATTAATGTCGAATTTTTGATCGCCCCAATGTTCTGGCGCTTCTTGGATTCCTGCTAGATGCTTTAAAAGGTGTCCGATTTTCTTTACTTCGTATCAGCGAACGTTACATGAAACGTTTTGTGGAAACCCATTAATCGACTGAGCGTGCTGATTAACGAATTTTCCGATTATATTGATTTAAGTATTCGGGAACAAATTAAGTTCTCTGCTCATAGAAATGTAAATTCTTTTTTTTTCCTGCTTTCTGTCTCCATAAGTGATATTGTATTATTATACTGTACTGAGATACTGTATTATTGTTACTTTTCTCTATTATTTAAAAAAAGAGAATTTCTCCCGTACATGTAGAAAAATAATAATAATTTAATCTCAAAACGGTATTCTCCATTCAAAGCACGATATAGACGCACAAAGGGAGCTGGCAAAATTTCCGAATCGCACGATTGTATAAATTTCAAACGAAGCCTCGGTCTTTGTATCTCCGACGACAACGTCGACGACGACGACTCCGTCTCCGAGAGGACGATTCACGGGGTATCGGCGATTGTCCGAAGGGGGAGGGGGGAGGGGGGAAGAAAAACACGCGAGAACGAAGAAACGGACTCCACCGCTCGGTTTCGCGCCGAGCAGCAGCCCCTCTTCCCGAGGTCCCGAGACAGTTCGAAACCTGTCGGCGCGGATCTCTCGCCGTTGAAGAGTCGGCGAAAGACCGACGGTACACCGAAGCGGAGAGGGAGACGGTACAAAAAGGGGGCGACAACAAAGAGGAGGACGGGGCGGAGGAGAAGGAGAGTAGAGAACGTGGTGGAGAAGAAGAAGAAGGGAAGAAAAGGTACGGCTCGAAGAGAGGTGGAACGAAGGGAAACGAAAGGAAAAAGGAGCTAAAGAAGCGAGAAAGCCAGGGAATTAAAGGAAGATTAAGAAGGCGGTCGGAGCAGAAAGGGAGGTCGAGGCAGCAACTCTCGAAGGACCTGCGAGGGGCCCCGTTTGCGAGAAGACGGCAGGGGCGAGGAAGGGAACAAAAGGAGCATCCCGAGTATCCCGAACGACCGCCGCCGCATCTCTCCTTCGTCGCTCGAGCGACGAAATCGCTTTCGAAGGGGGGCCCGCTCGCGCTTTTTCGACCGCGCCAGCGAGCTCCGTATTAATGAGAAGCGTTAATTAACGCGACATCGCGCGACGTCCTCGTGAGCGTTTTCATCTTCCTCCAGATGCACCGGGGCCACGAGGCCGTTTTATCGAAATACACGTGCGACTGGTTCCAAGAACTCGCTGAAGCACGACGCGATCGCCGATACGACGACAGCAACGTCCACGACGACGATAATTATAATAATATTAATACGTGTCGCGTAATGGCGCAGCTCGTGAAAATTACTCGTGACCACGTGAAGACGCCGAAAAGCGCCGTAAGACGAGTTTTAATTGGCGTTCGGGTGGCACGTGAAGATACGACGGACGACGAGAAGGGACCCGGCGCAGACTAAGCAGGAACCTGCTCCGGCTTGTGCGCCGGCTCTTCCTCGAAATCCTAATCTTAATTAAATTTATATCCATTACGCCTGACGACCCCGCGCTGTATCGCCGCGCATGGAATTCCTTTTGACAGCGGCTTGTCCACTCCGCTTAAAACGGCCGACTGAAAAGACGGGATTTTACTCCGAGAAAAAAAAGCGCCCGGACCGCTAAATCGGCGGTCAACCTGTTCAAAAAAGTATTGCGTCCATTGAAAAAATTACGCCTCGGCGCAACAATACGGTTGCGTTAATATAATTGCTGACCAAGAAATCGCAATCGTTCACGGCTGTTGTTGGCGAAACCACATCGTTGCTACTGTATATTCGTTGCAATAGCGATTGATTTAGTTGTCGCGACCAAATTAGCGATTTATTCGTAATTAGAGCAGAAACAGTTTTGTCGTCAAGGTAGAAAATATCCTGCTGAGCGACTTTGTCTTTAGAACACGTTAATTCAATGTTAGAACCAAATAGTGTTTTCCTATATCTACTAATTTGTTCTTACAAAGTAATTTGTAGATTCAGCAAAATTACTCAGCAAATGGCAATTAGTCTTAGATAAATCTTGGCAAATCGTTTTACTGTCCATATTGTAACTGACAGATTTCGCTGCGACAGCATAATAAAATTTTTTCTGCCAGCACAAATTATTATATATTTTTTATTGTCCTACATTATATTTTTCCTCGTGTTGAGTCAACTCATTACAGCAACTGTATAATTTCTTCAATGAACTATATGTTGCGCTTGAAAAAATACATTTATTTTAAGCAAAATTTCGTTGATTCTACACAGAAAAAAATAGTCTTATATATAAATCAACGATAGATATTCTCATATATGAGCAAGAATATTATAATATTCTTAGAAGATTTTTAACTTTGGACTTAATGCAAGCCATATTTCCACTATCAATACAAATTCAATCAAATTGTTGATTTAAAACGAATTTTTCTCCCGTGTACCGCTTTTTCTTGAAGTGTACTCAGCGGGTTCTTGTCGTCGCCCGTCGACCTCCTGTAACGACTATCCTCTCGCAACTTTTCCCACTCGTCCTCATCGCAGGACGAATCGATTCTGTTTGCGCCGGGTTCTCGGGAGGAGTCCGTTCGCGGGATTCGCTCGAATCGACGGTGCGATTGCCGCGCAGAAATATCCTTCTCCCCGAAGTTGATTCGCCTCCTCTCTCGGCCAGGAAAAAGATCGAAACGAGGCCTCGAACCGCGCGCGAGAGTCACGCGATACGTGCCGGACCGAGTCCTAAATCTCTCTCTCTCTCTCTTTCCTTCCCTTCCTCCCTCTCTGCCTCTGTCCGGGGCCAAGTTCTCCGTCGACGAACGGTCGACGCGGGTTTCCATCGACTTCGGATTTTCGAGTCGATTTACTTGATCCTCGGTCCCCAACGACGAAAGAGTTGGATAAAGGCGAAAGGAAATGGCGAGAGAAGAAACAGAGAAAGAGAGAGAGAGAGGGAGAGAAAGAACGCGAGGAGGGAGTCCCGGGGCCGAGATAAAATTAACGAACGTGGTTCCAATGGGCGAGATAACGTCGTGATAAATTTACGTCCGACCGCCGTGCGGCCTCTCGCCGTGCGTTTCGCCGGCGTACGCGATCGATCTACCCTCGTGCCCTTCTTACCTTGATGAATTGTAAATCTCCGCCGACGAAACGGATTGGAACGAGATGCCCCTTCGGCGGCGTTGCGCGAGGCTAATCCCTCATCGCTTGGCTGGAATTAATAGGAGAAATGCTCGAAAAATTAATATCGAATTCCTCTCTGTAAAATCCGTAGCAAGCGCTATTAATAATTGACGATTTAAGTACTATTAATGATTGATAATAAAGAAGATCCCTTGTAAGAAAACACAACTGATTTATTTGTTTTATTTATTTATTAACGGAAGGAATGTCCCTTTCGTACAGGTAAAAAAAGTATAGAGAAAAAACGAGGGAAAAAGTGATGAACCATCATTAATAATTGATAATCCCTCGTAAGAAAACGGCTAATTTCTTTATTTCACTTATTGATTAACGGGGGGGAAGATCATACTTTTGGTACAATGCAAAACGAAAGTAAAAAAGGCACGAAGAAAGAACGAGAAGGAAAAAGGAATCGAACGAAATTTCATATGATTTTTCATTAATTTTTCTTTTCGTAAAAAATAAATCGTATAAATTATTGCGCAACATGAGCAGGACTTAAGGCAGCTCTGCGATCTTTCCAATTAAGCAACCGCGTTGAAACTGTCTGGGAGCGCGAGCGGTTTTGTAGCGTCCTCGCGGAACGTTCGAGTCTCTCCGCTCTCTCGCGGGAAATCGCCTATTTTCGAGACAACGAGGTGCCTTTAATCGCGGCGCGATCGTAATCGCCGCTCAGCCGGAACCCCGCGGAGGCGACAATTTGTTATCGTAGCCGGTGCCACACATGCGCAACGACGTCCCGTAATCGTTTGACAAATACCGCGCGCGCTACATGCGTACCTGTTGCGCCGACGAGAAATCCACCTATGTGCGCACGGATTTGGACGCCCGGGAGGCAAGAGGTGCCGGCGGCGGAAGGATACGCGAACTCGTGTGGATATAAGGATGCGTACATGGACTCGTGTGGTCAGTTGTTACGTGTATGTGTGTGTGTTTGTACGTTTGCGTGTGTGGTGCTGGGCGATGAGAGAGTGAGAGGTGGGCCCGCCGGGTACGCCGGACTCGAAGTTAGGTGGCCGAAGGGCCCCAGTCAAGGCCTCCAGACATCGGCGGGGGGGCTGTGTGAATCTTTGAGCATCGCTGCCGAGAAGGACGAATACGATAGTCCTGGGCTCGATGAACGAGCCGGCCGCATATACATCGTAATGCGTGGTATCCACCTTTCGGCCGTCGAATATCGGCCCAAGAAGCGACTTTTAATGGACCTACCGCTGATTAACCCCGAGAGTAACACCCGCGATCTTGAGACTCAAGTAACATCATAGGTTCCTCGGGCCTGCATTGCGAGAAAAATTGCAAAAACTGTGGTCCCTTGCATTTCTTTTTAATTATTTACACTTGTTCAGTTTATTAGCAATTTTTATTCATTCTCTTTGTAGAGTGTTAGCCCTAACATGTTACCAAGGGTTACCAAAATCGACGACAAACTTGATAAGCGTCGATAAGGCAACGTGCGCAGAAAAATATATACTGCGTTCAAGTGAATATTACTTGTTTCAAGTATTTTGAAAAAGGTAACTTTTTTATGTTACTAACACGACAGATTAGATATTTACGTTGACTAACAGTTAGAGATGATCACTTAAAAACATTCGATCATTTTCGCCACGTACTAAGCAACTTACTCCAATTTATTTCCGTGTACTATGTAAAAGCATTTATAATTCTGTGCAACCAATAAGACGCAAACTTTGCAACAAAAAAAAAACGCCAGTATTCTGTCGGTAAAGTTTTCAAATATGACATCGCCTTAGAGGCGACCGCGACGGTGCGTTCGCACCGGAGAGCGAATTGAACGAACGGGCGAGGGGGAGAAGGATCGAAGTGTGCGTCAAGGTGCGTCAGAACGCCCTATCGGAGCGTTCGTTCGAGGATCAATCGGGATCAGATCGGACCCGCGAAGGCCGATGAAGTAGCCGCGCCGGCTAATTAATTAACCGCTATTAATTCGCGGCGACGCGCGACGGAGGGTTCCTCGTTCCGTCCGCCGCCGGCGGGGGCCCGGTGAATGGGCAGTCGACGAAGGAGGGTCTCAAAGCCGGCCATCTCCTCAGCGTCCACTGTGACCGACAATGCGTGCGTGCGCGTATACGACGATTACGATCGTAATTTATTACCGCGCCGAGAGAAGCACCGCTCTCTCGGGCCGCGAGTGAATCTGAACCGCACGTAATCTGCGATCCGTCCATCCCTCGGTCCCAGGGACCGGCCGTCCAGGATGGACGGAAGGACGGTTGGACGGATAGACGGACGGACGGACAGTCGGGCGCAACGATGCATGGATGGGCCTCCTCTTCTTCTTCCCACTCTTCCCAGCCCTCCTCTTCCTCCTTCCCCGATTTCGCCGCGATTTTTTTCTCATTATCCTGGACGATGCGCCTCTTGTTCGTTTTTCTACGGCCGACACGTTTTCGTTCTTTTCCAATCCCGCTTCAACGTCGCCCTCTCCCGCGCAGATACCCGGCCGCTATCTTCTCACAAGGTGCGACTCGAGTGCCGAAGAAACGGCTAGAATAAATTCCTCGCCGGGTTCTGGGTATATATAATGGACCGGATGAGCGATCGTCGCGTCGCTCGGAAACAGACAACGAATCGTCCTAGCTCGCCGGAGCGATTTGTAAACGCAAAATTGTCCGAGCAACGTGAAAGTGGCACGAGGTTGCAAGGGTATCCGCGACCCTCTGACTGCAATAAAGCCGGGTCGTGGAGGCGCAATCACGTCGGCGCGCGAGCTGCAGTAAAAATTCGTCACGCCGGTAGCGTGTATTAATAGCGCGATTAGCGGCCGGGGGAAAAAAGGTGCGGAAGGAACGGAGGTGCCGGAGAAAGGGCGCGCACGAACGGCAGCTGTAATTTATATCTGCGAATGCGCCCGTAGGAGCTGGAACGGACAGCTGCTCGACTTTACGACGTTATCGCACCGTGAGGCGTCAACGAGGTGGTGTCGTTTACTGCCGCCGGCTACGCGATACATCGCATTTCGTTCCGAGGATACGTTATTCGCAGGAGAGAGCGAGAATTCGCCGGGACATTTGCCTATCTGCTCCATCTTCGCGCTAATCACGCTCCCTTTCCTCGCCTCTTCTTCTTCTTCATCGTCGTCGTCGTCGTAGTTTATCCGAGTGGACCCGAGCCGCTTTATCTCGTTCCGCGCATTACACCGCGGCTCTTTGCGGCGACGAGAGAGAGAGAGAGGGAGAAAGGGACGAAAGGAGATTTCAGTCGCGACCAGCGGGAATATTTCACGGATTAAGATTAGCGCCTCCGTACTCGGGTGACGCGCATTCCATTTCGGTGCTGCAGCCTCCGCGAGCCTCGTCGAGTCATTCTATTCGTGAGGGCGGATCTTTCCAGCCGAATCTCTCCCCCTTTCTCTCTCTCTCTCTCTCGTTTTCTCGCGAAATCAAAGATTCAGCTACCAAGATTCAGTTGCCAATGTTCCAGCCAAAATTATACCGTTTTATGCGTCAACATGAAACATTATTAATTACAAATTGAGAAACTCAACTGTAAACTCATTGTACTAATCAAAAACGCTCTTATAAGTTACCTCAAAGCGATATTATCTACTAAACGCTTTTATCTACTTATTTATCTATCTTTCTGTTTCTCTCTACTTTCTCTCAATGGTTTTTTGGTGTACTATAATATTATTATATTATTATACATGTCCTTTATACATGGGCGTGTATGTTCCGTTTTTCTGTTTCGTATGTAATATAATTCTTTCTAGATGTGCACTTCCGACTTGAAATTTTAGTTCTACATTAAGTCTTCATTAAATCTTCTTAATTGTGCTCCTTTTATGCTACGAATGGAAAGTTATTTCCGTTCTCTCCGCTTGAAGACTTAATATAGAATTTAAAATTTCCCCCCGGCAGATCGAAATTTTCTTTGTAGCATCAAAGGAGCTCTCTATTATATAGTGCTCCCCCTTGATGCTACAAATAGGAAGTTATTTCCATCTTCTCCGCTTCTCTTTCTTCTTGTCTTCTCTCTCTTGGAGACTCAATGTAGAAGTAAGTAGACTTATTGTAGGACTGAAATTCCGACTCGGGTAAATACATATGCATTCTTCCTTTTTTGACACACTTTGCTACTTTCATTCTTTCATTATTAATTTGTACTTTAATACTACATCATATATAATAACGTTCTTAGAAGAAATATCCTAGAATGATAATAAAAACATCTCTCTCCCTTTCTCTCTCTCTCTTTCTCTCTCTTCTTAATTAAACGTATTCGAAGATCTTGAACGGTCACAAAGATCGAGACTCGTAAGGTGCAATTAACGCGGTGGGTACCTCTCGACATAACGGAAACACGGGCCAGAGGTCAGATAGAGAGAGATAGAGGGGGCGACGGAAGTGTCGATTGCGAAATCAATCAGCGGCGGATAACCGATACATCGCGAGAGAAGGTTTCAGCGTTATTGATAAACGGGGATATAAGGGCGAGGCGCTTATTAGCATTCCCGCCATCGAGCCGACATAATCCAACGCATGATTTACGGTCGCCGTGTCGCGGAACCGGTCCACCCGGGCCAAATAAAATACCGTCCGGTACGGTGCCATTTGTCCGGATGGGACCGTACCCGCGTACCCTCGCGTACGGTCGCGTCGTTTCTTAGCGCGCCTGAGGAGAGTAAGAGTATCGTCTCCGCGGCGATACCTCGCGCGAGTTCTCCGCTTCTTCTTCTTCTTCTTTTTCTCCTCCTTCTTTCTCTCCTTCTTCGTAATCCGAGAGGTCTCCCGACCCGCGAGAGGTCTCCGATAACTTTACAACGGCCGCCTTAACAGCCGGGCGGCCGTCGACGGATTATGAGAAGGGCGAGGCACTCCCGCGGCGCGATACGCTAATGAAAAGAGATTTGTAATTATAGCTGTGCGACATCCGCCGCGACGTTCGCACGTCGCGCCCCGGAATCGCGGAGTCCCGATGTGTTGCTTCCTGCGCCGCTCGCGACACGTAGTCACTCTCTTCTCGGGTCTCGCGTTCGCGTTCTCACGCTGAATGATGTATCCAGCTGGCAAACTAGTTGAAGTTTTTGAACAAGTAGATATCTGCTCGGTGAGTGTGTTACGCTAAACCACCGCAAACCAGTCTGCCGGTAATTGCTGCAGAGGTGGCTCACTATTACAAGACAGAAACGCACAAGTCCGGTATCTTGTAAAAGTAAAAGTTCACGTCTCTCTCTTTCTATCTCCTCCTCCTCCTCTCTCTCTCTCTCTCTCTTCCTCTCTTCCTCTCTTTCTCTCTTGGGAAAATAATTAATGACGTCAGTGGCGGCAGATCGAATCGTTTTCTCTTCTTCCCTCTCTCTCTCTCTCTCTTTCCTTCGCGCACGTACACCTGAAAATAAATTAATTTTTCACGCGCGTTCGATGAGGCAGACTTGACGGAAACGTTTCTGCGACGATGAGCGTATACTCGAGCCGCGCGTCCGATCGAGAAGAACCGAGACAGGAGGGAGAATTCTCGGGATCGCGGAAGCTCCCGCACGCTGTTGCCGCGAATCGTACGAATTAGAAGAAATGCAGCTCGAATCCGAATGAACTCCGGAGTTAATGTCCTGAACGAGCGCGAGAAACTCTCTTGGCCGGCTTCCTCCTCGCTTCCTGCTACGTGTTTTGGTCGTAGTGCAGGTTACCTCTCGGTAATACGTAGCGGCGCGATGAGTTACGGGTCCTCCTTTTTCGTGCCCCGCCTTGCCTGCGGGCCCGAAAACAACGCTCAGAAAAGGGGAGCGAATTAGTGTTAGCGGCCGAACCGGCGTGAAACTGGTTCGCAGAAGCTCCGTCGTATTCTAATGAGGCTTGTCTAGGTCCGTGGAACATTTCGAGGTCCCGAAATCTTGCATTTTGACTACTTTATACGTGCTGTTAGATAAAATGTTTCGCAATTTCTGTTTATACGGTAATTGATAATTGGTAGAAGCCACTCAAATAAAAATATCGCTTTTCCTTAAAAGCAGCTTTTTAACGAAATTTGACCTTTGAATTAAGTAATCTTTATCATATGCTTCTTCAAATTTCACTTATTTCGTTATCTTCAACTCGTTATCTTCAACACACAAATTAATTTCGTATTACATATTTCTTCTCTTTTTATGTATTGCTTGTATTTACTAATTTGTTGTTTGCTTCCACCTATTTTCTTTTTTTTATTCTGTTTCTTCTTTTTATCAATATTATTGTACCTTGCTATTCATTTATAATATATTTTTGAATGTAACGTCGATTGGATATTCTTCTTTCTCATATAATCTCATAGGTATTTGACCTATTTTTTTGTAACCAAAAGTTGTTTTTACGTAAATAAATATTATTATAACAATAATTCTATACACAATGATTATATTATATAATAATATTATTATATAAGTATTATTCGATTAATAATTGCATTTTGATCCTCGCTCGATGCAACGCGTTAATTTAATCGCGTGAACCTCCTAAGTGGAGGCTATAATAATCGCGCGCAAGAAACGGACAACCCTAAATGCGAAGCTTCAACCGCCGTTACCGTCGGGTCAGGTCCCGACCGGCGGCCTTTTTAGTGCGACTCGACTTTTACGTCGATCAGCGCGACCGGTAAGAGCAGAAATTCCACGTGCGATTAAAGTATTAACCGCGGGAATCGTTAAGCGGCCCGCCGAGCAAATTGCGGGGGACGCAAGCTCCCCCGTGCTTGGTCCGGGCGTTCCCTCGACCAGACCGAGAGGGCTTTCCACTGCATTTTAATTCGTTGATTATTATTCCGTATAACCGCTCGTAAAACCGGCCACGATGAGCTCTAACGACTCGCCGCGCGTAATTGCGCGTAACCGCGTGCGCCGCTCCCCGTCGCAGGACGGCGCGACACGTGAGAACCGGGCTGAAATCACGACTAAAAACTCAAAAACAATTACCACCGGGCTAGACAAGAAAGTCGGCTTGATTTTCCGCCTGCTTCTCGACGCTGAGTGTTAGAAATGTACGAATGCTTCCAGGACGTTGACAAACTTGACAGATAAGGATGATGATTATTTGGTGATTGAATCATTTCTTTTTATTCAACGCAATAAAGTCAATTTTGACTGAAAAAGGCAGAAATATCGGAAGCATACATTTGCCTCACTTTTAAAATTTTAGTACGATTTTTTGATCATGGCAATTACTTACTCGATAGATAATAATAAATAATTTTTATTTTTGTTAAATGTAATAATGTTAAGTTTAACTTGGAAATCGGACTCTTTAATTTATCTTTGACTGGAAAGAATTCGATTCGTGTCTTGTTGGGAGCCAGGCGAAAATTCGGTTACAGGTAGCAACCGAAAAGGTCTCCCGTGGGAAATTTGCACTCAGTCAATCGTCCCCAGTTATCTCAATCGAGATTCCAACGCAACCCAAAGTTCAGACGAATATTGCCATAAAATAGTCGCCATAAAATAGATATCGTTTCTCGTCACCGAGTTCTCATCCGGTCCCTTTTCTGTTACACGTTGAACGACGATGCACGAGTTGACTTGTTTCGTGTAGTTCTCCGAATACCGCGTTAAAAAATATTTTAAAAATTGGTTCTTTTCTCAGGACTCTTTTCCCCTTTTACTGTTTAGTTTTGTTTTTGTGTACACGTTAAAAGTCAAATAAATATGCGTATACTGTTTCTCAGCAATGTAAGGAGCAAAGCGCGCGACCTGCCATTCAGGCCACGAAAACGCGACGATAAATCCGCGAGCGCGAAATTTCTCGGCGATCGCCTGCGTCGATTCCCCGGGGTTCCCGAAGGACAAGGGGAGTTTATGCCTCCTTTATGCCTCCCTGAGGATCTGGCCGCCGCTACCAGCTGCTGTTCTGCCAGGTGGCAAAAAGAAGCGGCAGGGTAGGAAGAAGGGCGAGAGGTGCGGGATATGTGAAGGAGAGAAAGAAAGGAGAGAGGAACGGACGATGCGGTTGGTTTCTCCAGTGAGTCCAGTAGAAGTGAGAGGGAGAAAGCTGCAGCCAGCGGAGGAACTCCGAAGAAGTGAGACGAGCGAAAGAGGACTGAGAAAGAGAGAGATAGATAGATAGATAGATAGAGAGAGAGAGAGAGAGAGAGAGAATGAGAGAGAGGGGGGATGAGAGGAAGGCGACCCAAATGCACACATATACACATACGAAGTGCAAGCAAGAGAGAAAGAGAAAGAAGGAAGGGGAGATAGAGGATGAAGGGACTACCTCCAAAACACCTGGCGAATATCCTTCTCCTAGTGGCGCCTCTTCGGAGAAATTCCTTCCTTTTTCTCCAGGACCATGAGATCCATGGGAACCGTCTTCGTAGTACGTCGCTCACACAAAGCGTGCGGCGCGCGTTTTACCTTCTCGTCTTTTCTTCGTTCCTTTTTCTTTTTTGCGAACGTGTCGCTACATTGATCGAGAGACATTCCACAAAATATGCTCGGCCGAAATCGCGGGACGGTCTCTCTCGGGATCTCGACGCTTCTTGCGACAATCGGGTTGGGGCCTTGCGGAAAATCCCGTAAAAAAGGAACGAGGGACACGTCCCGACGACCCTACGCTGCTCCTTGAGGCTTCGAGTTGAGAAGATCGATCTTAATCGCGATATATAATAAGTAGTTCAACGGACGGAGCAACGCGTATCTTATCGCACAAGATGGGGCACTTTAAAGGGACTGCAGTTCTCAGGAGTATTTTGGAGAGATGTCCTCATCTAACGCGCTCTGCACATACGGCACTCGTGCGCGGAGATATCTGTCGCGAGGCTAAGAAATTGATTAGATATGCGGTGAGAAAGAATGTCCCGCCGGTGGAAGGCAAGCCCGCGTCACCGCTCAAGGATCTTCGCTCGTCCTGGGAATGCCTCGTGCGAGCAGAACTCGCGTGTGACGCCAGTCGAGAAGCTTCTCGCGCAGGAAGCGCGTACCGATCCATGACGTCACATCCGCCGAATTAATTTTCCGCGTGTGAAACGTGCGTGTCTATCTGCCGGATCGACGCTCCTCGATGTCCCCGACGTCCCGCCGAGAGAGAGAGAGAGAGAGAGACAGAGAGAGAAAAAGAGAGACGCCTGTTTCGCGTTCGAGCGAACCGCTCCTTCCGCCTTCGTCGTCGTTCTCGATGAAGTCGTCGAAAGATTCCATGTAACATCGAGACCACGGCCTAAGAGCTTAGACACAATGAAAAGAATAAGGAATAAGGAATTAAATATATAGGGAATTAGGAGTTAGATATTAGAAATAAATTATGGTTTAAAACACAATAGGGAATTAGGAGATAGAAATAAACTATGGTTTAAAGCACAACGAAAGAAACGTTTTACGAAACGAGATTACTATTATTATTATTTTTTAATGAATTTCTGTCTACGAACAACTGTTATCATTAACACTTTTATTATCTTCCTGATAATTATCGATCGATTCAAACTGACCTTGTACATTGATGATCATTAGATACTTTGAAGGGTTAATTTTCGATTAACTACTAAGCCCTGTAAGCACACAAATTATAAGGAATAAGGTTTCGAGAGTGTTTTGAATCTTTAGATACCTATTCCTTTATTATAGATTGAAACATGGTTGTCCATATGTCAAAATTTCATTTCTTGTTTCTAATGCTTTTAAGAAAGAAAATCAGTATATTGAAAGTACAAAATTAATTTTTCTTTCTTTTCTTTCCCTATTAATTTATATTATAATACTATATCAATAACGTCCTTAGAAGACATATTCCGGGATGATGATAAAAGCATCTCACTCTTTCTCTAGTTCTTTTTTACCTACTTTTCAAATTCCTTCTTTACCTGCGTACCTTCAACAGACCTTACCTTCAACAGACTGTACTGATTTTTCTTCCCGTTAATTTATTCTTTCTTCGAATTTTTCTCTTTTCCCATTCTTCCTTTTATTCTAAACTACCTACTTATGTAATCGATTTATAACTACTTTACTTCCATTGCATAAACTCATCGATATCTTTATCGTTTACATATATATTTTAAGTCCTTAGAGGGCCTTGCCTTAGGACTATTATAAGTGCTTGTCTTTCTCTCTCGTCGTAGAAGCTCATACGGCCGGGATTACAGTAATGACACCGTTGACGGCGCATTCGTTATCCGGCCGACGAAACCCGTTCCTAAATCGGGGTCACGAGACGCGTGTATATTGTGACTTCCTCGTCGTAGGCCGTCGTGACTCACCGAAGTCACAGAAAATCAGGTGTCTCACCGGAGAGCGAGAGAGCGAGCCGGCCGGCTCGTAGCTCGCGGGTCGTTTGCATAATACTTTCGACTAAAGATCGAGCGGCTTTCCGCGCGGCGCTTTTCGTCCCGCAGCGCAGGCGGCCCGGATAAATCCACCGTGGGAATCGAGAGTGTTTTCCTTTTTATTTTCTCCTTCTCTCCCCCCCCCCTCCCCCTTATTTTGCCTTCTTCTTCTTCTGCTTCTTCTTCTTCCTCCTCCTCCTCCTGCCTTTAACCGGCTTTTCCTAGAGTTGTCGTAGAGACACCTAACTGGTTCCCAGACGCCTCGGAACCGCCCGAACGTGTTTCGAATCCGTTCCCGATAAATTCGCGCGGAGATTGCGCGCGAACGGAGTATATACGTCGCGTGTTACCGCGGCGCCGCCCGACAGCGAATATCCGACGCCCTGCGACGCGACGGTCGTCGGATAACGATCGAATAAGTTAATTAGAGGAAGAAGAAGAAAAGTCGCAGGGTCTTTTTAATCGCCGAACAACGAGTCAGGGCCGAGTATACTAATTAGCGATCCGACGATGAAGATGAGAATATCCGGGTGGCATGAGAAACGCGGACGTTCATGAGAACGCACTTGAACCCCACGAAAATAACGTGGAAGGCGCGCGGCGATCCGTTGATCGAGATAAAAAAGAAAAAAAAAAGAGGGAAGCAAGATCTTCTCGCGGCTTTCCGCGCGGCCAGATTTATGCGCGCGCCTATTATTATGACACTCGTGCGTTGTTGCACCTCCCCCCCCCCGGCGGACGAAACTGATTGTAATTAAAACCCGGCTTATCGCTCGTCCAGATCGAAAGCTACCCGGCGCGTTCTCGCCGGATAACTTCTCACACCGTTTATTTCTGGAATTTCCGTGCGCGTCGCGCGGCTACATTATAACGAGTAAGAGCGACCCGGGCTTCCTCGGTTAGCTCGAAAGCTCTAAATTGTACATTCAATGATATCATGCAGAAGCTCGTTCATTGCGACACTCACACAGAGAAGGGTTCCACGCTGCGACGGCTGCTAAACTCGAAAGAAGTAACTGAGAAACGCCGCAGCGGTACACTCGCGAGCGCGACGCCGGGGCGAATAAAACCTCGACTGCGGCGTTGGTCGCGCGGATGGTCGCACGCGCGCGCGCGCCGCGAGGTGAGAATGTGTAATTTCGCGGCGACTCACGCAGGACCGAGATACGGGAACGGCGAGAGAACTTTGTATGCTATTTGCACGTTAATGAGCCCCTCGCACTCGCCCGGCCCTTCTGCTCACTCGGTTCCTAGCGACGTTTCGAGAGACGCGCTTATTACTATTTCCTTTCTGCACGTGCTCGTTACGGTGGCGCATGCAGAACCTCGCCGGGCATGACGACGCTCCGGCAATTATTTGGATTCATTACGAGCAGGAAGGGGACTTCCCTTCGGGGCCGCACCGCCTCGCGCCGCGCGCGGACGTCAGCGCGCCTCGCAATCCGTGAGGGCCCAACAGACCCAAACGCCCGCGGCCTCCCTTCGGCGGTTCGCGTGCTACCGCGGCAGCTGGGAAATCGTTTCTCCTTTTGCCCCTTTCTCTTTTTCTGTTTTCTCCCGTTTCTCCTCCCTTTTCTTAGTTTCTTTTTCGGCGCCCGCAACGCCTCCCTTATCGCCGAGCGAAGTAAAGGCCGGCGGTGGCCTCCCGTCCCTCGTAAAGTCGGAGCACAGGATGCGCCGGACCCACCGCGGTCCCTCGACCGAAGGTTTCAATGAGAGACGAAGGGAGGAAATCATTTGTGTGTGTCGTTGACTTAGAAATTCGATGACATCGAATATAACCGCGTTTTGTTAATCTTGCATTAGATTTGTTGATTGAAATTTATATGTGTGACATTAATTAAAAATACATTTTTATTCCCAATTGAGTCAATTTTCTTAAAGTTCACACTTCAGGTTAATTAAAGGCCAATTTTTACTTACAACCGAGCCAATTTTTCTGCACTTCTCTTCAGGATTAAATTAACTGTTTAAAACGGCCTGTAATTTGATCTGTAAGGCGGAACTGCTAAGGATGCGGCACATTTTTTCCAGGGATAATCGATTCCGAGTGGGTCGAAGAACTCGTGAGTGAAACGCGCACATGCTGTATAATCACGGCTTGAATGAGCTTACAGAGATTGGCATCGGCACATCCTCTCTATTGTGATGACTAAAGTGCGACTGTACACTTCACGCTATTGAAACGGGACGAATGAAAGGCGTCGACAAGGACGGCAGCGGTAACGAAGGATAACGTATCCATCGCCGTGCGGTTAGTGAAGTAAAAGAGAAAGTAGGTAAGGACGGAGAGACAAATTGCGCCGAACAGAAGGACTCGAGGAGTCCGAGTTCGCCGGCGACGTCAGCGAACACCTGGCGCTCATCTGACCCGATAAAGCTCCCTCGATTTCGCCCAATACAGACGAGGAGCGAGTTTCGGGGCCCGCGGGCCCCGCTTCGACGGGTACGTTGAACCCCCTCGACGATTCTAACGTCTACCCTGCCTCTTTGTGTTCCAGGACTCGCACGGTACCGAGGATCCGAAAGCAGCGCCGGTTACTGACACGTCCCAGGACGTTCGAGTACTCTCCGGCTCGCAAAACGGTACTCACACCACCGTGACGTTCTCCAGGAAGTGGCACACATGCGATCCCCAGGATCACCAGCTGACGGTGAGTGACGAAAATCTTTTAAACTATAATATTTAATTGCCCGCACATATTAGAATTGCTAAAGCTAAAGCTAAACATTCCGCCGAGACTTTTAAGGACGTATCACCCATATCTCAAAATAATGAAAAAATTACAAATTGATCTATATTGCATTTAAAAGTGGCACCAACAGTTTGACAGTAATTTACAGCTTGGATCAAAAGTTACTCCACTTTAAAAGAGATTTGTAAAATGAAATGAGTTTGATAGGAATTTGATGATTGGAAAAAGATTGACTCGAGATGTTTGTAACTCAAGTTGACGCTTTTTATATGTGTGAGAGATTAGCGTGCTATTTTCATTTTTATTTTCGCTTAAGAGATGTTTGTAACTCAAGTTGACGCTTTTTATATGTGTGAGAGATTAGCGTGCTATTTTCATTTTTATTTTCATTATATTCAAAATTAAAAATTAGATTTTGGTTATAAAAACTATTATAGTATTAAGGAGTAATATGCAGGTATTATACCAAAATTTCAGAAAACAAAAATAAGAGTAAAATAAGAAATGATATTTTCGTATTTGTAATATTGCGTATATTTGTAATATTGCGTATGTCAACTTCAACGTTTCAAATTAATTATTATATAAGTAGTGAAATAAATATATAGAGATATAATTTTGCTTAATAAATATTATTATATTCACGAGTGGCCCCTTGATACGCCACTAAAAATACGACACTGATGGGTGATACATTCTTAAGACACTTCCCACTCCTTTACACTCAGCATCACCGAACTTTCTCTAAATAGTTTAAACTCCCATGTAGACAGATTATACTCAACTCTTAATTCGTTTTCCGATTCCGTAGAATTTTTTCGCTATAATTAGACAATATTTAAACATTCTATACTGCGTGCGATTTCATGAACTTTCAGTTTTTAATTATACTATTACTTATATACTAATATATTTCACATAAATTTTCTTACTTTACCTACGACATTTCTGCTTAATTATGCATATTAAAGGATATCCTTCCCGTTAATAAGGATTATTATCATTAAAATATAATTTCGAGAGGCAATAATTGTGTTAATATTTATCGTCACGGATGAGCACAATTTTGTGACTCTCGAATGAACTTCTCGAATGAACCTGTTGCTTGAGGAAGCGACTTCCCGAAGAGACGATCGTGCGGCGTCACTTTGTGCCCCGTGAGCAAATAATCGCCATAATCGAACGCAATATCGAACGAGAGATCGCGCGAGTCGACTTGAGTTGAAAGCCGCCGCGATTGGAAAGCACGTGGGAGCTTATTCGCGAGCGTCATTCCCGACGGAGGATAAATCTCACGGGTCCTTCAACCCTCTGGGGGTAGGGGGTCTCCCAATAATCTTACGCGTAATTGAAAGGAGGCACTCTCGGACTCGAGAAGTCGGATGGCGATTCGCGAGCGCGCATTAACACAGCGAGAGCCGGATATTTATCACGCCTCACTAACGCCAAATTACCTTCCGACCTCTAATCCGCTACTCTGTAATTAAAACGCATGCAAAGAAAGCAAATCCACTGTGTACATCTCGCTGTGGCGGCGTACCGTCGGCCCCGAACGGGGGTCCTTGAGAGCCTCGAGAGGAGAGAAAGAGAGAAGGAGGACCGGAAGATTTACTGTACAACCGCCGCGGCTCCGTAGAATTCGCGGAGAACCTTCTTTCGATTTATGCCCGGCGAGCAGGGGCCCCGCGGCTTTAAGAGGCCCTCGGGCCCCGCTGTCTCGAATTCCCGCGGCGGTATTTAGGCGTTTAGCATGCCGTCTGCCCCCTTTCGCCGTTGGCGCAACCCTCCAGTAATCAACGTATCCGATCCTAACTGCAGTCATGCCACCATGATCCCCCCGAGAGATAATATCTCTCGCGTATTTCTGCCCCGCCGTGCGAAGTATTAAAAAAGACAGGGGAGGAAAGAAAGAGAGAGAGAGCAAGAAAAATCGAATCGCTGTAAATCCCGCTCGTTAATACCCGCGAGAGAGACAATGTGCCGGTCGGAGGAGGAGGGAGTCGCTTTCCATGACGAGGTTCCTTTCGATGATCCCAGGGAGATACCATCAGGGTGCTGTGGGCCTTACATTCGAGCGATCCGGAATTGAACATGGCGGCCGGACACGGCAACAAACGGGGCGGTAGGGCTCTGAGGCTGAAGACGGCGGCGGCACATCCGCCACCGCCCAAAGTGCGAAACGGACTGCACTGGGACGTGAAGTTCAGCCAGGTAAAAAAAAAAGCCTCCTCTAATAACGTGAACATCCTCCACCGATATTCCTGTCTTATTCATTAAGCTCGAAAACAAATTGACGCTGATTTCATTCGCCGGTCTAACGATATGATGGATTACACCTCCTGGGAGATATCCTGATTATGGGAAGCTGGTCCTGAAGTAGTCGGTGATAAATGAAGATTCGTCTCTCTGTATGAGCGAATGAATAAATGAATGAATGAATGAAAATGTATCTCTCGGCCCGTCACAGAAATAGACTGAAAACTTAATCCCGCTCTCCCATTCGAGGCCGAATGCTTTCTCGTCCGTTTTCTCGATTGATCGTCGACGAATCACGCGAGTTAATAATATTCTCGTCCGGCAGTTCACGGTCTCGCCTCACATGGACACCATCTACTGGTGCAAGATCTTCCAATCTCCCCTGGAACGGAAGCACCACATGATAGGGGTAAGTAAACGACGATGCAAATTCTCGCTAACAGGTTTCTCGAGTGGACGTAAGCCTCTCGAGAAGTACTCGGGGTCCCGCGAACGGGCCGAGCCGGGCGCTGGGCTGATGGAATGCAAAGGCTGGGCCTTATTCGTATGAGCTTCACGAATCACGGTCATTCATGCCGGACGTCGCGCGTTGCGTAGACGCGCGTCATTAGAATAAAGAAGAGACTCGGAACGATGTCACCGCATGTCCCGAAACGCACACGGACTGTCAATGGGATCTCGCGGGAGAAAGGATCATCCCGTGTGTTCCCAGGATCCCTCTATGAAAATTCCCAGCCCAAGCCCGGTCAGGCTTTCTCTTCGTGTACACAATAACGATCACCACCTTGAATATCTTCGAAATACGAGAGTGGGAGACCGCTTCGAACACCTTTTGTAAATATACAGACCTTTTTCATCTTGAATCTAGTCGTAGAAAATATTTCGATTGAAATATTTTCTTAATATTTCATTAACATTTTATTTAATACATTACTTTTATTTAATGTTAATCTTATTAATATTTGAAAATATTAGTGAGGTATTTTATTAATATTTCGATATCTTATATTAATATTTTTATTTTTTTCAAAAATAATCAAGATGGTAAGAGTGCTCCTAAGTAATTAATATCTTACCTTGTATATCGATAGTCCTTTGATAGAATATAATTCACTCGGTGAAAGATAATTAATATAAGTTCTCTGACGAAAATCGGAGGAATCAAGGGAAGGGGGAGGGGTGAAGGTGAATCGATCTCGCGATCTCCACGGCGTTGCACGTATTACTTATGGGTTCCAGTACACACCGCTCGTGGAGAAGGCCAACGAGGACCTGGTCCATCACATGATCCTGTACGAGTGCGCATTGACGTTGCCGCTCCTCAGCGCCCAGACGAAGCTTGCCGGCGCTCCTTGTTACAGCTCGAGGAATCCGATGCCCACGGAATGGGAGACGTGCCTGCAGCCGGTCCTCGCTTGGGCTCGCGGCAGTAAAGGTGAGTTATCTGCGAATCGAAGACAAAGTCTCGGGATAATCGATTCCTGAGAGCGAAAGTCCGAAGGATTTTCCGAAGGACACGGCGCACGATAGATCTGAGCACATCCGTGTTTAGACACTCCGTATTGCCGGGGGACTCGCGAGAGGATCCTTCGATTCGCCGCGGCGGGTCGCGTAATTTAAAGAGGGAACAAAATCTAATTTGCACAACGGCCTCTTTTCTTCGATGAGCGGCTTTAAGCGGAATTACCTGTATTTTACTCATTGCAGGCGAATGGATGCCGGAACACGTCGGTATACCCGTAGCGGTGCACGGCAATAACACGTATTACATGCTGGAAGTTCACTATAATAATCCGAACATGAGGAACGTGAACGACAGCAGCGGCGTAAGACTTCACTTAACTTCGGAGCTCCGTCCTGAGGAAGCGGGCATCCTCGTGGCCGGCGTAGCGGTGAGCCCCCTTCATCTGGTGCCCCCGAGGCAGAAGGCATACGCCACCGCCGGATATTGTACTCCGCATTGCACCAACACGGTATAATCGAAGATTCATGCATTACACTATTCAAATTGAGCTACTCAAACACTAAGAGAGGCATATATCATCATTCCTCGTAAACATCATTTTCATTTTGCTTTCTTTTTTACTTTAAAACGCTTCGGCATATATATATTTTTTTCAAATCCACGCACACACACGAAGAATTATTTTAAGGATGCACTGTTCATACATCAAAATAATAAAAAATTATGAAAAAAAATAAAAAAACTGATTTACGTTGCATTTAAAAGTTACAACAAAAATTTTACAATAATTCAGAGTTTGGATCAAAAGTTATTCCACTTTAAAGGATGTTGTAAGGCGAAATAAGTTTTATGAGAATTCATTGAAGCTTGTGCTTCGTACACATTGAAATACTGTCGTGCAACTAGAAAAGATCGATCATTCGAGATGAGATAAAATGAATTTTCTTTTTAGATGTTCCCCGAAGACGGCATCAATATTGTGTCGGTCGTACTGCATTCGCACTTGGCTGGGCGCCGCCTCAGCTTGAAACACATTCGGCAGGGAAAAGAACTGCCGCGGATAGTCCAGGATAATCACTTCGACTTCGACTACCAGCAGTCTCACACTCTGGAGAAGGAGGTGAAAGTGCTGCCTGGCGACGAGCTCGTTGCGGAATGCGTCTACGGCACTTTGGACAGGCAGGCGCCGACCTTAGGCGGCTACGCGGCTTCTCAGGAGATGTGCCTGGCGTTCGTGGTACATTATCCGAAGACACCTCTGGCGGCCTGTTACAGTATGACGCCTGTCAAGGATCTCTTCAGAATTCTCGGCGTGGTCAGCTTCAAAGGGATGTCGATGGACGAGCTGGAGAAGCTCTTCCTGACGACGGGGTGAGTCAAAAAACGCAATACGATATCCTTGACGCTCAGTGACTCAATCCACGACAGTTTACTCGGATTAGATTTTAGATCTGCATTCGTTAATTTTGCGAAAATGAAAATATCAAGAAAAAATTAAATATGATATTTTTTCTCCTCGGAAATTTATTGATACGTTCATCCCGCAATATGAATCCCTAGTTTTTCGTAACGTTGTTTAAGATTAGATCGATAGATTTAAAAATTGTGCGAATTGTGTTGCGAATTTAGAGGATATTTTTGACATATGTATACATATATATACATACACATACAGGATAATACTGTTTAATTGAGAATAAAGTTAATTTTATCGTCCGACTCAAACTGTGCAGCTCAATATGTGATACATCAACAATTTCAGAACGGATTCCTTATTGACCAGGCAACAAATCACCGCGGATCCCGCCTCGAGAGCTACAGGCAAGAACAACGAGACTGTCATTAGGGAAACTATGTCCGCGTTGAAAGCGATGAGGGATTATACGGAGGAGCGGGAGAACGACAACGTTTTCACGCAACTTGTCATTCAGGAGCCACCGGAGTTCCAAAGTAACTATAGCAGAATTAATCGCGACTCAAATGATGAGAATACTCATAAGCAAATTTCAAGCATTTTCTTGCACGTCAATGTTTACATCTCGAGTGTTCTGACTAGTGATTCCTTCTCGATTTCCAGATCGAACTATGGCCGAGCATATTTTGGCAATGCCATGGGCCGACGAGTTGTTGGCGAATTCGATAGAGAGGAATCTTTATCAAGGGAGACACATGACGTTCTGTAGGAAAAGAGACGACAAATTAGCGCTGGTAAGATCTCTCACGATTAATTCACAATTAATTCACTTGCTTTCGCTGCACTTTGGAATTAAAGTCGCGACTGTTTTTTTTTTTCCCAAAAAAGTATTCGACGACCAAACATCAAAGTCAGATACCTGAATACATCTTACGCGACTTTACTTTAACTTGTTATTGATCTTGTTGCCCATATAGTTACTTATATCGTCAATTTTATATCGTTAATCTTCTCCGTTAATTTTGCCACAGCCGGCAGATATCCAGAACTTTCCGCAATTCATAGCGCTACCGGAAGTAAACGACACGACCTGCGAGATCTCAAGCGGAGCCCCTCACATCCTCGTGATACACCTGGTCACTATTGTCAGCGTACTACTGTCGGTCTTCATGTTCTAAGAAGGCCCGAGCGAATAGTCAGAGACAGTCGGTGAATGAGCGTTGCATGATTAATGCGATTCGCATTATCAATTAGGCGAGTACGACGGTTCTCTACGTCACAAGTGTTCCCTGTATATTTTCGTACCTTACGGAACTACCCTCCTTCCTCCTTCCGATTAATTTATTAACGTGCAACCCGGTGAACGGGTAACTTCCTGACATGAACGAATCCCGACCGTATGAAACGAGTCCGGAAGGTTCTTCAAGTATTACCTATCGGCGGGACAGAATTTTCTCGCATAAGAAGGCGACAGATTTGCGTGAAAAATTTTCGTCGACCAATGTTACACACTATACGTATATATATAATATAATATAATATAATGTAAATACATTGATTTTATTTTAACGATGCGTACATATTTATAAGATGTATACACTGCACACCCTTCCGTTTAGCATTTTGTATTATGTGTTTTGTATAAAAAAAAATAAATGTCTGTAAACAATGTAACCAGCCTTGATCAGTCTTTTCGATTTATCGTTGTGAAATTTTATATTCTTGAAATTTTTACTCGACACATCAAATATTGACAAAAGAGGGATATAAAATTTAATTACTTTATGGTCAACTGTTACAAACATTTTATACAGAATATTTTATGATATATTATGGCGTGACTGGCAGAATTTCGAATTTTTCAAAATTCTTAGAACGGAGTTGAAGAATTAGCTGTCAAGTGGCGAAACGCGACAGATTCATACGACAGATGCATTCCGAGTGAGATTTGCGCGTTTATTTTGCTTTCTGTTTAAATTCGAAGTTACAAATGCGCGAGATTACTTACGAAATGACCGATGCACTTTCTAATCGAGTCCGAATCCTGAAACGAATCGCGCCCGATCGTTTTATCGAATCACGGTCCAGATCCCCCGGAATCGAGCTCTAACGCGATTTTGAAAGACACTGCCCACGTAACACACGTGCGACCGCCGCATCGTAGATAGCCCGACTCGCAATTTTCCTGCTGGTTAACCCGAACGCATCACAGTTTTCCAATCTTTCCGTTCGCAACGCTGCCCACTCGCGCTTTGTTCACGGCGATTCTGTTGAACCGTGCATGGGGCACCATGTGGTCGCCGCTGATAAGCGGTGAATTGCGTTTCCATCGAATTACCACGCGGATCCCGCGGGTATAAAAGCCGTTCCCTCAGGAGGTCCGGCGTCAGCAACTCTCCGGAGCACCGAGGAAGAGCATCTTCTCGTGGGAACTCTCTAAGCCCTTCGAATCCTTCGCAAGGACCTCGCTCACGGCGATCTCAAGTCCCTCAGGTATGACTTCTTTCGTCGGTACGTGACTTTCGTAGCTTCGAAGCTTGCCGAACGTTAAAACATTAACTCAAACTGTCCCGCTTCTCGGTCACACTTTCTCTTTCAAAATTTCTTTTGAACGCGAAGAATACTTTCTTGGAATATTTTTCCTTGGAAATTGTTTGTAACTAATTGCACAGTTAGAGAGCGTTAACCAAGATAATATTTCAAGATAGGATGCGGCGTACACGCCACATGGTATTGCCTGTGCGATCTTGGCAATACATCGGACTTCTGATAGTATCGTTGGCATGTTTGACGTTGGGGTTGGTATCGAGGGACAGAGAAGGGCATGCCGGCAGTCTCGCAGGACCTGAACTCGAGCATCAGGCTCCCCATGAGTATGAAAAAATTACTTTCCTTCTATTTATGCTTAATTATAAATAATTAGCCATAATTATAAATAATTTACCAGGTAAAACTGTTACACCATATATTTTTATAGTATATCTTAAATGTTACGCTATTTTTTCAAAAGGAACGACAAATCTGAGGCTATTCAATTATATATTTTTTTTATACAACAAATCACATTTGTTCTTGTAAAATATTCTTCTCCAAAATTGTTTAATTCACTTCATTTACTTTATTAATACGGAGGGAAAAACTTTTCACTTTTTTACAAAAAATATATAACAATATTTATTTGATTATATACAGATTTTGCATAATTCCTCCAACATTTATAATTGTTTGTAAATATAATTGTAAATATAATCAATCGCGGATTTGTATTTATATCCAACGAATACTGGTATTTAAGGAATTTAAGGAATTGTATTCAACGTTTGCGTTACTCTTTATAAACTTCCGCCATTTCCTCTATTGTATGTACTACTAAAGATTTTTTACCCATTATAAATAAAAATAAAAAATCAAATAAAATAATTAATTGTCATATAAAGATTTTTATATAAATATAATATTATATAAAGCTGACGTGTTTTCAGGGTGGACGCCTGTCCGAATTTGAATCTCTTCACCGAAATGCCTTCACAATTGCTCGCGAAGTCGGGAGAGGCCGTGAAGCCGATTGACGATCGTGAAACGAGAGTGTCCGGGTCCAGAGTATCATTGACAACTCGTAGATCCGCACTCTCTCGATCTCTGAGTCTCGACCGCTCCTCCAGACTCGCTTCGCGAGAGGCTCGAGAGCGGTCCGCGAGGAACCGAGATCCGAGAGCGGTCGAGAGGCTTTCAAGACTGAGAAGCCGCGCGTCCGACAACGAATCCGTCAACCGACCCCAGGAATCCCGATTCAGGACGCTCGTGCAATCTCGCGAAGCCAGGAACGCGGTTGAACCGGCCTCTCGGGTCTCCCGATCGCGCGACCTCTCCGACCGCGCGGCCGAACGTCGTTCTTCCGAAGTACAAAGATCGCTTCGTTCCGAGCGTCGTCGCCTGGCCGATGGCGACGAGATCGCGCGCCGGCTAAATCGCGTCGATCGATCGGTGGACAACGATCGTCGCCGATCACTCTCGGTCGAGCGACGAATCCCAGCCGAAATTCATCGGCGAGAGTCGCGCGAGATTCTAATTAGCCGCCGAGAGTTCAGCGATTCAGCACGCCGCGTCGATCAACGATTCGAGACGCGAGAACGTAGATCCCGATCCACCGATCGACGCGACGTGGTCGAACGACGCGCGGCCGAGCGTCGCGAAGATCGCAAGAGTCTCTTGGATCGTTCAGCGCGGATCGCGCGGCAGGACAGCGACCGCAGCAATAATCTGGAGCGCCGAAACCGGTCTCCGGAGAACCGTCGCGCTCTCCTGGATCGCGTCGCGAACCGGGAACGCAGATCGCGATCTTCGCTTGCCTCCAGGGATTCTCGTAGGGACCTCGCTGGATCCGACGACCGTCGGTCTCCGTCTCGATCGATGGAACGTGCCAACGATGAGGGATCCAGGGATCGGCGTAGATCGTTCTCTGGATCCTCGACTCGATCAACGGAACGTCGCGAGATTGATCTCGCGGAGCGCCGGAAGACGGAGAGTCGTCTTCGCAGATCTCTCGAAAGAACTCCGTCGCGAATTTCGCCGGAGGATTCGCGTCGCGGAAGGCTCGCTCGCTCGAAGAGGATCGCGAACGCGCGTGATTCCCGCGGAAACGCGGCCAACGGGGAGGATTCTAGAGTCGCTTTCGCGCGGGACGAACGATCGCGTTACGGTGTCGAGGAGACCGCGAGCCGAGAGCGAAGGGAGAGACTCGGCCGATCCTTCCGCTCGCTGGACCGTCGATCGTCGGCGGATCGACGAGAAGTTTCGAAGAACGGAGACGCGAGGAGTCACGATCGCGAAGCGCGCGATTCTTCCGAACGACCGGGTCTGGCTGCGGAGCGCCGGGAAAGGACGAGCCGTTCGTCTCGCGAGGAGCGAAGGGTCGCCCTCCGGGAATCTCGAAGCTTGGAGAGGGACTCCGAACGACGAGTACCGGAGGGAGTATTGGAAAGACGAGTGTCTCGCGAAAGGATCCTGGAGAGGTCTCATCATGGAGGAGTTGCAGTGCGGCGAGCCGCTCCGGTTTCGGTACGACGCGATTCACGAAGGGTGTCCGAACGACGAGTCGACGGGTCGAGCTCGAGATCACGGGAAGAATCCAGGATGGCAGATCGTCGCCTAGAACGAGGCTTGGAACTACTTCGAGCTTCTCGTGAGAGGAGTTTAGAGAAGCGATCGGCTCTTGACTCGCGAAGATCAACCGAGCGAAGAATCGAGGAGAACTCGAGATCACGTGAAGGATCCAGGATGGCAGATCGTCGCCTGGAACGAAGCCCGGAGTTGCGAGTTTCTCGTGCGAGGACTCTGGAGAAACGATCTTTTCTTGATTCACGAAGATCGGCTGAGCGAAGAATCGTTGAGAGCTCGAGGTCGCGTGAAGAAGCCAGGATGGCAGATCGTCGTCTGGAGCGAAGCCTGGAATTGCGAACTTCTCGTGGAAGAGCTCTGGAAAAAAGATCTGCTTTGGACTCGCGGAGATCGGTTGAACGAAGGGTTGTCGAGAGCTCGAGATCACGTGAAGAATCCAGAATGGCAGATCGTCGCCTGGAACGAAACCTGGAATTGCAAGCTTCTCGTGGAAGAATTCTAGAGAAACGATCTCCTCTTGATTCACGAAGATCGGCTGAACGAAGAATTGTCGAAAACTCGAGATCACGTGAAGAAGCCAGGATGGCAGATCGTCGTCTGGAGCGAAGCCTGGAATTGCAAACTTCTCGTGGAAGAACTCTGGAGAAACGATCTGCTCTGGACTCGCGGAGATCGGTTGAGCGAAGAATTGTTGAAAGCTCGAGATCACGTGAAGAACCCAGGATGGCAGATCGTCGTCTGGAGCGAAGCCTGGAATTGCAAACTTCTCGTGGAAGAACTCTGGAGAAACGATCTGCTCTGGACTCGCGGAGATCGGTTGAGCGAAGAATTGTTGAAAGCTCGAGATCACGTGAAGAACCCAGAATGGCAGATCTCCGTCTGGAACGAGACCTGGAATTGCGAACTTCTCGTGGAAGAGCTCTGGAAAAAAGATCTGCTTTGGACTCGCGGAGATCGGTTGAACGAAGGGTTGTCGAGAGCTCGAGATCACGTGAAGAATCCAGAATGGCAGATCGTCGCCTGGAACGAAGCCTGGAATTGCAAACTTCTCGTGGAAGAACTCTGGAGAAACGATCTGCTCTGGACTCGCGGAGATCGGTTGAGCGAAGAATTGTTGAAAGCTCGAGATCACGTGAAGAACCCAGAATGGCAGATCTCCGTCTGGAACGAGACCTGGAATTGCGAACTTCTCGTGGAAGAACTCTAGAGAAACGATCTGCTCTGGACTCGCGGAGATCGGTTGAGCGAAGAATTGTTGAAAGCTCGAGATCACGTGAAGAACCCAGAATGGCAGATCGCCGTCTGGAACGAAGCCAGGAATCGCGAGCTTCTCGTGGAAGGATTCTGGAGAAACGATCTGCTCTCGCTTCGCGAATGATCGAGGAAGGCTCGAGATCACGTGAAGGATCCAGGATGGTGGATCGACGCCTGGAACGAAGTTTGGAATTGCGAACTTCTCGTGGAAGAACTCTGGAGAAACGATCTACCCTCGACTCACGAAGATCGTCCGAGCGAAGGATTGATGAGAACTTGAGACTAACAAATATTCTTAAAGAAGATACTATTAGACAATCCCGTCAGAGATCATCGAGTCTGAATGTCAAGGAGCCGTCACTGAAACTAGCTTCTCTCCGTCGCGTCGTCGGGGTTTCCCATGTTCCTGAGCAAAATCGCGGGCGACGTAGCTTGTCCGCTGAGAGGATACTCTCCAAGATCGCTGACCACGAACGACTCTCCGCCAAATGGGAACGAAATTTGCAGGACACGCGTGTCGATAGAAACGTGGAGGTCAGGACGAAGATCGTTTCCAACTTAACGAAGAACGGCGAATTCTTGGAGTATCCTGTAACGTACAACTTTATTAGGCAAGCTGTCGTCGTCGCGCTCTGCACCGTTTATGGGCTTTCTCTCTATAATGGCGAAAAATCCTTCTTTAGGTGAGATATCAAACCTGTAAAACATCTTCCAAGATCATTTGAAAAATACACCTGACAGTTTGGTCGTTGTTTTTTTGCGACCTTTATCGACGTGTAATCTGTAAGATAAATAAACAAATGCATCGTGTTTTCTTAGGAACAACGTGGCGCAACAGGTGCAACGTTTCATGGCGTGGTGAAAGACGAAGCGACAGCTGGCTACCGAAACGGCAACGACAACCGCTATTTCCGTGGAACCGCTTCTGTCGACTTTATCATTTCGCCAATTATAACGTTACGTTGCCATATGTGTCTAATGTGTCCAAGTTCTCAGAATGTATATTAATGTACAGCTGGTGTAGTATCCCGTAGAGATATAGCGTGTATCTGAGAGGATATATTTTGTGCGAATAAATATAGTTGGAGTCGTAGCTAAAGAGATTCAGGGTTATTCTGTGCAGACACACTGGAAATCCTCCCTCTGTTTTCCCCACGATCTTTCCTTTATTGCTCGTGAAACGTTAAAACGCACATTTGATTCGTTGCATCTTGTATAATATCGCTCGAGTCTCTCTCGTGTTTTTCTCACGAGTATCCCGAGACCAGGTATTAATCATTAGAAAAAAAAAAACTTTACGTCAGTTTGATATACATTCTTTTAATTCTCCGAAAAGCCTAGAAAGATTAACAAATATTAAATAATTCATGAAGTTACGAAGTATTTAGTAAACCACCTCTGCACGCGAGGTGGGTCTTGGCGGTGACGGTTTTACCGGTTAGCTGAGTCGATCGTAAGAAAAAAAATGAAAGTTTATTCGAGGATGAAAGGCGAAGAGGACACTTCAAGGTGGCCTGGCCCCTTGATCGAAGTAACTTCCTTCTTCTTCTTCGATCTGCGACAGTTGAGAAAAATATCGATCCGTCGACGAAAAGATTAACTTTATTAAAGTTATAATTTTGTACACCTCTTGTGTCGAGCTTACATCTATATAGAAAAAGGATGTGATTGTGTGTCACAATGTGACCGAGTCTCAGGAAGACGACCGGTTTCCGGCGGGGGAACGCGGACTCTCGTTGACCCGCTCAAGAGTCCGCCTCACGAGAGGCGGGACGGACGCGAGACGGACGTTCTCCGCTTTTTACCGTCCTAACGTCGCTCGTTCCTGAATCTCGGCCGCGTCGGTTTGTGCGACGTGCTTGCGTTTACTTATGAGCGCGTACAGACATGGCTACTCTCGAGATGAGATCGTTAAGCCAACCGCTAGGCTTGGCAATAGTAGTAAAACTAGAGTGCTTAATACGATTACACATGATACAGCGCGCCTCCACGATTTCGTTGACTTCGCGAACAAACGCCGAGTATTATCCGAAATAAATACAGGCGGTTCATCGCCCCCGTTAACGCCTCTATGTACAGCGGAGTCTCGAAAAATTATCCGTAAAAAACTAGATATCGTTTACCTTTGGAAGAAATTCTTCACGGAGAGAACTTTCTATTTGTCCAACCCCCCCTCCCCCCCCCCTCCCGACCCATTGGCGTGTCGTACAACGTTCATCGCGAGAACGGAATCGTCAATATGAGTAAAAACAGGAAGAGAAAAATCAAATCACGCACGATTCTTCCTCTTAGGGGTGCCAATAAATAAATAATAAATAGATAAAAAAATATTTATCCGTCGTAGAGGTAAGATTTGTTAAAACGCCTGGAAAATTAATTCCTCACGTCCGATGGAACGATAGAGATTATGCTAAATTGGCGGGCAGTGTTACGAAAGACATTGCGCGCATGGCAAGGAAATTGGCGACGAAGAGAGATCGGAAAAAAGTGTCAATTCAATCGTCCGCGTTCGTTATATGTATACGTGTGTGCGCGCTACCTTTAGCTCGCGGTAGCGTCCTTCTCTTTGGCAGTGATCCGCGTCTACCGATAAGTCGTTCGCCGAAACTTAACGCCGATAGACACGAACTCGCAGCGCACGAACGGTGTCGACGGACGCAAGAAAGACTACGAGAAGATTGCGCGTCGTAACAATAATGACGATCTTAGCCTTCCTGGAACAGCCGATGGAGTATCGACCGTTTCGTCAGAACGAACGCGTTTGCGAAACTATACCTCGATACCTAAGGTACCTAATGCCTCTCTCTCTTTTTTTCTCTCTTCTCTCTCTCTCTCTCTCTTCTTCTTCTTTTAAATTACCTAATGCTAAGTCGCGAGTCTTATTTACTGCTGTAAAAGTTATATCACAATATTCGATGACGAAACGAGAACTACGTCAATGGCGCCGCGCGCGATCACTTTGCCCGAAACGATCGGCGCGCTTCGCAGCGACGGCCGGAATCGGCGCGACTTCGGGCGAGGTCACTCGCGTGCTTGCTGAAGCGGCGGCGTTATCGCGCGGTCTACCGAGTTCAGCCGCAGCTGCGTAGGCGAGCAATTCTCGATTCAACGGTATCAGTGGACGTTAGCGATCTCCTGAAGCATCCCTAGAATGTGATCCAGCTCCTGCCGGAAGTAGCAGAGCTGCCGGCTCTTGCCCTTCTCGTTCTTGCAGTCCTTGCACTGCGTCCGGTTTCTCAACAGGTCGCGCACTAGCGCCTGCAGTGTCATCTCTCGGCTCTCGTGCCGTTGCTGGAGGATCGTGATCTTGTCCTGCAGCAGCTGCAACTGCTCGGTTCCCTGCAACAGAAACCGCACCGTGGCGAGTGCCATTTTAATGAAAGCCGTGGCCCGTCTCGTCACGTACCGGCGTCGATAAGTACTTGACTTTCTCGGTCAGTGTCTTCACTTTGTTCTCCAGGTGCTCCCTCTCGGCCTTCAGCACGACCACTTGTTCCTTGTAGTCCCGGAACTTGTCCACCTGCTCCTTCAACTGCGATATGATCGCTCCCTGAGAATTAATCTGACCCTGTCGACAACAATTGGAAATGGCGATATTTTAGAGAATCCTCGGCCACGAGGTGAAGCGGTGCGTTGCGGCGAAACGATACCGAGCGAAGTAATACGGGAATCTTGCTTTCCGTTGAGAAGAAGCGAACGAAAAGGGGACAAGCCGAGCGCTCAGCCTACACAAACCTGTAACTTTACCACCTTAGAGTCCCCGAACTTGACGCTGTACTCCTTCACGAGGGTGGCCATCTCCCGTTCGTGTTCCTCCTGAAGCAGATTCAGGTCGTGCAGCCGCTTGCTCTTCAGCGCCATGAAGTCCTTGTTGATCTTGTTCAGCTCCTCCTTCAGGATGTCGTTCTCGTTGGTCAGCTTCTTGATAACGCCGTTCTTGCTGGTCTCCGTGTACTGCATCGGATCGTACAGCTTGGTGGTCGACGACGACAGCCTCTGCGAGTCGGCGACGTGTCCGTTCTGATAGACGTTCGAGTTCTGGTCGTTCCCGTCGCCGTTCTTCGTTCTCTGAAACACCTTGTCGAAGTCCATGCTCCTGAAGCTCCTACGATCGTTCAGCAGTTTCTCCCGCTCCTTCTGCAGCCTCCTGTTCGTCTTCTGGAGCTCTTGGCTCTCCTTCGTTAACTTCAACACCGCTCTGTCCTTGTTCGTGATCTCCAACTGCAGGCCTCTGATCGTGGCGATGAGATGCGCGTCTTCTTTCGAATTCTGCGACTTCGATCCAGCCTTCGAGCCGGCCTTCTGATCCTTCTTGTCCTCTTTGTCCACCAGCGAGGCCCTGTCATCTCTCCTGTTGGTCTCCACGCCCTTGTTCTCGACGAATTTCACCGTGGTTTGCGTGAACATGTCGTTGTACATCTTGCGTTCCCTCGCCGTGGCTTCCGACAGTTTCGCTTCCAGCTCCATCACCTGCGTCGCGTACCTATCCTTCATATCGGAGAACTTCACCTGCAAGTCAATCAGATTCCGCTGGGCGAGCTCCTCTTTCCTCTTGATCTCGCTCTCGAGAGCCACTATTCTCTCCTCCAGCAGCTTCACCTTCTCCGTGCCGATCTTCTCTTGGCCCGAGTTGGCGGTCAGTATGAGCGCCGACACCGAGTCCGGGTTCTTCCTCTTGAGTATACGCTCCATCTCGCGCACCTGCCTGTTCAGGTCCATCACTTTCTTATTGTCCAAGATAACCTGATCCTTGAGCTTCTGGCTGAGCTGCTTCTCACGCTCGATGTGGCTCTTGCTGATCTGCAGTTTCTCCTGAAGGTTGCCCTCCTTCACCCTGAGCTCAAGCAGTTCCTTCTCCAACGGCAGCACGTTCTGCTGCATCCTGTCCAGCTCTTGCTTCGTCACGCGCAATTGCTCCGACTTCGAGCTCAGCTTGATACTCAGGTCCTCAATCTGCCTCTTTAGGTCCAGCTCGGCGGAGGTCATCGCCTGGAGTCGATCCGTGATGAAGTTGTTCTTCGCTCTCAGCTGCTCCTTAAACATCTCCAGTTCGTCCGTGAGCAGGCTGTTCTGCTGAGTCAGGTCGTCGTTCTTCAGCAGGAAGTCTGCGTTCTTCTGCCTCAGCTCGGACACCTCGAGATTCAGCTTCAACGTCTCTTCCTGGAGATCCTTCACTCGATCGGCCAGCTGATGCATGTCGTTCGCCTCCGACACCGTGCTCTTCTGTTTGGACTGCAAGCTCTTCAGCTCCTCCTGCAGACGCTTCGTATCCTGCATCAGCTTCTTGTTCTCGCTCTCGTATGCGCGGATCAGGCTTTCCTGCTTCTCCAGCTCCTGCTCCAGCAGCGCTATCTTCGTGTCGTTCTTCGTGGGTACCTCCGGACGCCTGTCGTTCAGAGACAGCTCGTCGACCCTCGCCTTCAAGATTATATTCTGCTTCTTCAGGGCGAAGAGCTCTTCCTCGAAGGACGTGCGCATCTCCATGATTTGGCTCTTGTAGAGCTTCGCCTCGGACTCCAGCTGCTGCTTCAAGAGCGCGTTCTTGTGCTTCTCCTCGCGACACAGCATCTTCCAGTCGAACGTCACTAGATTTGTATCGCCGCCGGCCATTAAATGCCTCCTGTGACTGTCGGGCGATTTCACGTGGGACGTTTTGCACGCGGCCGGCAAACTGGACGTGGAGCCGAGCTTGGCGGAATCCGTTCTCGGTTTCGAGAGCGCGCTAGGTCTCGGCCTCGCCTTCTGGACTTGGTCAGTGCCCGATTTCGGGATTGGCCGGGTCGGCATTTTTGGCTTTATCATCGGCGATTTTCTGGAAACCGAGTTCACGGGTCTCCTCGGCACGTCCGACGCTTTGTTGATCCTGATATTCTCGAGAGAAGTTCTCAGAGGAGGTTGACATATCTGATCGTAGCTCTTGGACTTGCAGAATCTTATCTCCTTCTTCGTTTGCTTAGTGCTCGGCGCGCTGACGACGCGTTCGGCTTTGGGCGCGTCCACGGTTCTTCTCGAGGCACCGTGACTCGACGACTCCTGGTAACCTACTTTGGGAGTCTTCGGCGTCTTGAGTATAGCTTCCACTTTTCCTTCTTCGATCTTCTCTCCCGGGGATATGGGTCCCTGGTGCGGCGAATCAGCCTTGTCCGCATTCTCCTTCGTAACATTCTCGTTCAATTTCTCCGCTATGAGTTTGGGTATCGCGTCGGCGAACAGTTCTAATCTCGGCGTCAAGCCCACCGTGTACAGTTCGATCTCGGAATTGATCTTTTTATTGCTGTCGGGCGCGTTTTTATTATTCTCCGCGCCTTTTGATCTTTTGGAGGATTCGTTGCTGGAGCTCTTCGAGAACGTTACTCCGACTGTTGGGGAATTGGGTGCTCGTTTAGGCGGTCCCTCGCTTACGCTGGAGTCGCTCTCGTTGATTTCATGTTCCACGTCATCGGCTGCTGGCAACTCCTTCTCCAATATCTCGGAGAATTCCTTCTCCGGGAATTCGGGGGTTTTCCCTAATTGGCCCTCGGCGGTCGTTAGCACTTCACCGTTAGTGGATTTCAGCAACAGACCGTACACCATATTAGGCTCCTTTGATTCTAGCTCCTTTTTGTCCGTTTGGCCCTGCAGCAGTTTCAAGAAATGCGAGAAGTCCTCCTGCCCGAAACTGGAACTCCCAGACATCCCGCCTTCCGCCTTCTCCTTGGATCTCCTCAGCAAATCCTCGAAGAAATCCTTGTCCACGTCCGTGATCTCCTTCTGCAGATTCTCCTTCTCCATCTCGACCTTCTTTGCGCTCTTCAGTTCCTCGGATTTGGAATGTCTCTCGATCGGATCATCCAAATCGGAACTGCTCGATATCTCCACTTTCTGCTCCTCGAACTTCCTCCTCTGAAGTTCCAATGTCTTCGGCGGTCTCAGGCTGCTCAAGTTCTCGTACACGATCTCGAATCCCGGACTATTCTCCCGTTTCTTCTCGTTTTTCGGGCTCTTCTTTATCTTCTCCGATTCCTTGTGCACTTCCTCCTCTATCAGTTGGAAAATGTCAGCCTCTAACTGCCTCACTCGACTCAAGCTCTCGTCCTGACCATTTTCCGGCACCAGGGTGTCAGACTTGGACGCGCTTTTCGACAGAGTGCTGCTGTTTTTCCTCACTAACTTCTCAGCTTCTTCCAACAGTTCCTCCACGGACTTCTCTTCCTCGGTGGGAACTTTGCTCGAGCCGCCCGATTTGGTGCGTTCAGGACCTGAATTAGGACTCAATGCGCCAGCAATCTTGCTCATCTCTTCCAGTATGCTGCCAATATCTTCGTCAGTGGCGTCTGCATAGAACACAAGCACGTCAAACATACACAAATATTGCCTCATAAACCGTACATGTTGTGTGAAAACTTGTATATACTTACTCTCAAAGTCCGACGGGTACTTATCAAAAGCTGCGGATGCAAGTATGTCGCACAAAGTGTCGTCTTTGTCTTTGACTTCTCCCTCGCTCTTGGGCATGGCCTGAAAAGCAATTGAAGCACCATGTTAATAGCGATGAATGAAAAGCACTAAAAGAAACCCAACGCTTTCAAACTCGTCAATAAAAGAGGCTCGTTGTCGCAGTGCCAATGTCATTATGATTTAATCAATTACTTTGCACATCCTCTCCTTCTCAAGAAATTCTTTCATGGAAGAACTGACGTCCGAGGAAGGCGTAGGTGACTGCTTCATCTTAGTCTCTGTATTCTTGGCACTTAGAACTTCTAAACGCGTTTCAGGTCTCTTCAACCACCATTTTTCCTGCACGTCTCTCTTATCCGCTGGCAATTGCTCAATTTCCTTGGTAGATTTGACTTTCTCCTTTATACGTATTGAGTTCTCCCCAACACTGAGACTTATGGAGGATCCTAAAGTGTCATCTTCCGTAGAAATTAACTGAAGAAAAAGAAATGAAAAGTAGTAGTATTTATAATAGCGATAATATAAATTATCGCTTGTTCTCCTCAACGGAGAGCTCTAATACACCGATGTAATCGCAAAACCGACAATCCACAGTGGTGGATTTAGGTTAAGGAACGTAGCTCGCGGGTACGGTGAAGCAAGTGAAACTTACGTCCTCTACTCGCGGTGATTTCCGGGCACTCGAAGACATTTCACTTCTTAGCTTGAATCAAATCAATTCAAAACACCGCGTACAAACGATCATTTTCGCCGAGCTCTTTGACACCTGCCATACTTTTTGTTTATTTGTTACCTGTGATTCGTCCAGTTGCCGCTTTGACGCTACGGCCGCGAGCACAGCGGCGACAAAGAAACATACCCGTTTGCGCGCCGGCGAATATTTCAAAAAATTAGATTTCATTTTTTTTTATACGCGTATTATACTCATTTTTAACATATCATGTGGGATTTTGATGTGGGAGAAAAAGACATGGATAGGAGGAAAAAAAGAAAATTAGGAATCTTACATGAGGAATAATGTTACGAAGGAAACCTTGCAAATCATTATAACTCCATGATGTATACAATTATATAACATTTATTAATTAATTCAATGATATGAGAAAGATATATCTACTAGATAACAATCTCTGTTTTTTTATTTGTGTGTTAACAGACGAATAATTCGGAGAAACACCTTGCAATAATTAAAGATCGCATAAATTAACGCGGCTAATGTCGCAATAAGCAATTGTGAATCGATTGTGATACAAAAATATCAGTTAATTATTATATCTCGTGATGTAGCAATATTAAAATGATAGTATACTCAGTTACTTGATCATAGATTGACCGTGCAATTGGAGGATTATTTTCACAAAATTTCTTTTGAAAAAAATTGATATTTTTCTTATAACTGTAAGCTCTTTATAGTTCAGTGTCAAATACAGAACCATTCATTCATATATATATATATATATATATATATATATATATGTATATATTCACATATATATTATACGATTTTTTATTTCGCACGTCAAGATTGACATAGAAAATTTCGGAACAGTGTAAAGTATTCAATGATTATCGTCCGTCGATTTGAACATCGCGAAGGTTCTCCAAAAAATCAGTCGTTATTTTTCTACAACATATCACATGGTTTTGTCTCTCGCGATTTCGGTACATATATATATTTTTTCTTGCGTTTCTCATAAAATATATCTCTATATATCTATATGTATATATATTCATATTGTTATTCTTTGAAGGCGATTCGTGTATCACTACATAAAATCTTAAGCGTATGTCGCAACAATTGTCATAGCTTGATGCATCGTAAATAAGATATATAAGCGTGTACATGTCTTTGTACATAACGAACGGTTGCCAAAATAACGGTAATAATATATCATGTACAAATAAAAAATACATCATGTACACAAAGAATACATGATTTCCCACTCCAGTATTACGCTAGAAGTTCCAAATCGTTACCCGATTTTGTCGGATAAAGATCAAAGAAAATGAAAAAAAAATTACTTGTCACGCAAGTCAATATTGTTACCGGGAATACCTTAAATTTACAAAATTTTCAGGGACAGGCACACATTTTCCGGGACAACCGTCCCGTCATCTCCTAGATACCTGAACGTAAGCAGAACCTTTCCCACTGCGAGAACCAAATATCCGGATAATAGAGACCCTCAACACCATCTGCGTATATATATATATATATATATATATGCGTGTACATGTATATGCGTGCACTCTCGATTACACGAAAACTCTCTCATCTTCCTGACGACCGTCTACTATTCGTCGCGAAGTTCTCTCACGCTATCGAGCGTCTCCGTTTCGTTTTAGGAAAGAGTCGCTCTCTTGAATCTCCCGGCATCCTTCGGGCGCCTTTGATGACCAGATGGGCTTGAGAATCACACGATCACGGAGAGAAAATCAATCGTAGTAGCACGCATGCAGCTTGAACAGCTCCATGTTCATGAAGCTAACGTTACAAGTCTCGCAATAATGCTTGATGCTCTCGGCCAGCTTCAGCATCGCCGGCACCTTCTTCGCGTTCTTCGCGACCGCGTCCATCAGCTTCCTCGTGCGCAGCCTCTTCATCGACCATTCCACGTAGTCGTACTTCCGCGTCTTGCCGCTCCTCAGGTAGGCGTCCTGACTCCTCAGACACTTGGGTGAATAATTCGCCGTGGAGAAGCGACCGATCTTCTTCGACTTATTCTTGTCACCACTGGCGACGGCCGGCTTCTTCTTGGCCGGCCGGAACTCGCCCTCGGCTTGTCGGTTCGTTCCAAAGTAGTTCACGTTGTCCCGCGGATTCACACCGACGTCGGTCACCAACATTTTCACCGTACAGTCGGCCGGCAAGTCGGCGATTTTCGCGCGGCCCTCCACTGACGTCACGCTGGTCGTTTCGCCGAGGACCACGTCATCCCGGTCGTCCAAAACCTCCTGCTTTATCTTCAACTTGAGAACTTCTGATGTATCCTTGCCCTTCGACTGCAGCTTCGAACTCCGAGCCACGTCGTCCAGTTTGCGTCTCTTCGCGCGATACGACAGCGAGTCCTTCCTCTGTTCGTGACGCGCTAGTTCCGGCGTCGTACTCTTCCTCTTCGGCCCGCGATAATCCACGACGTTCTTCCTCGGTCTTAAGGTGCGTCCCTCCAGCTCGTCCAGCTGCTCCACCTTGATCTGCCGCGTCAGCTCCAAGCCCGACGTAGGGGTCACGTTCGAGTCGGTGATGTCCGGCTTGTTCTCCGGAACACGGAATACTTTCTTCTTGTTCAGCGCGTAGTTCACCAAATTTATCCTGGGCCTCAGATTCCTCACCACGGTGCTCTTGGAGAAATCGGCCGCTTGGAAGGTGGTTTCAGCAACCGTCGCGTACCTGCTACCGCGGGAACGATCCCGTGTGTTCAGAGCGGGCAGGTCCTTTGTTTCCGTCCTAGTCAGGTGAACTCGCGTCTCCTCCATGGTGTTGAGGCGCGACAGGTGGTCCCGATCCTGAAGCGCGGCGCGTGCCAACACCTTCCTCTTAGCCGAGCATAACCTGGCACTCTCGAGGGCCGTCCTCCGTCGTGGGTCCTCCGCGATCTCGGCGCGCCTGGAGCACACGGAGCCCTCGTAATTCCGGCACAGCCGTTCCGTGGTCCTCCGTCTGCTTTGGTCCTTATCACAGCAACATCGGCAGTGCGAGAACGCCGCGTACGTCAAGCCCTCGCGAATGCAGCCGGCCGGGAACGCCACCGAGTTCGCCATCGAGTTGATGTAGTCGAGGTTCTCGACTATCGGCTCCAGCTCGTACACGTCGTAGTCCAACGGCTCCGTCTTGATGTTCACGTTCTCGATGTGCACCATCGGCACGCCGACTTTCTCCCGGCTGCCGCAGCCTTTGCGCATCCACGACAGCTGGCTCTTCAGCGCCGTGTCCGTCTTCAGGCAGTCCATGTAGAACTTGTGGAACTCCTCCAGCTTGTAGCTGCACCGGTGGCACATGTGCTTCGGCAGCAAGTCCATCTCGTGCACCTGCGGACAGTTCGAGCGCCGTTTTTTGACCCGTCTTCCCGAAAGCTCGACTGAACTCGTCGAGTGACGCGAAAGAAACCAAAAGGGGAAACTTCGGCTCGGGAAAGTTTGTTTGAATCGGCTTTGTTAAGAAGTCCCGGGGAAGATTGATCGCATCAATCCAAAGAGAGAGATAGAGAAGAGGAGAGAGAGAGAGAGAGAAACCTTGATTTACATAAATCAGAGATTTACGGGTTTAATTGGATCGATTAAACGCCACTTTCTCGAGCTAACGACTAATCTACCAAAGTTCTCGTGAAGAAGAAAGTTATCGCGTCGTTTTCATATCGAGATCTTCGATGGCTCCAGGTTGGATTGAAAGCCGATGGAAGCAACTTCGCGCGAATCCTACAGTAATCATGGAACTAAATGATCGAGTTGCGACAAGGGAAGGGGGGAGTAATCGAGTGCATCGTTATCTTAGATGGACACGCGCTTTATAATATGTGTATTTACGTACATGGGTCTGTGTGTGTGTGTATGTGTGTGTGTGTGTGTGTGTGCACGGCGCGCCGCAGGCTTGGAAACTTCCGTTCATTAACATTATCACGGTACTCTCACAACCGGCTGTCCTTGCTAATTATTTCAAAGTGGAGCGGATAACGCGACGTGTCATGGATTTGATTGCCGATTCGTAATTTTCGATTCGGCTCGGCGACACAGATGGGCCACATTCTCTCCCTCCGAAGCGATTCGGTCGCATCAGAGTCGGAGTGAATCATGTGAATCGCGTCATATGGAAAATCGTATCGTAATGTGCGCGTGCTGTCCGCATGAATCGCTCTGTTGACATCATCGGAATATTAAGCGTGAGAGGAAAAAAACACAGCTGTTAAATCCACGAGCGATACACACGGCGCGATGCAGATTTCGCGCGCGGATTTTCGACCACATTAATTTTCGCAAAATAATCCTCAGTAATCTCGCCGACTCGGAGATACCTTATCTCCGAGTTATCGTGATTAATCAGCTTTGGGGGCAACGTTATCGACGAGTGAAACGGGACACATGTATTCCGGGGAGTCGAGTTAAAAAAGGTTTCTTTTCGTTAATCAATTGTCGATCAACTTCGGCAGCGGCGCCCACAGCGGGTAGAATGAGAAAGCGCGATGACGTTGAAATGACGAGGAAATAATCACGCGGACTCGCTTTTCGATCAGTCTCCCATCGTCTCTCTCGGTCATCGTCATTTTCTACTCTACCTAGGATAACGTCTCCGACTGCTCGTTACATCCGAGCGGGAAGCGAGGAGATCAGCGGGACGCGGAGCGAACGCATGAGCGCGGGAAGAGGTTTCGATCGGAAACGGTTACGTGGACGCGAGAGAAAAACGATGTCCCCACGCGCCACCCTCGCGCGAGGCGCGAAAATTCGGCGAGGTCGTCACCAGGCCGGGGCGCGAGACTTATGCAATAACAATACGCGGCGGATTTCGTTCGCGCGCGAAAGCGATGATAACCTCACTTTCGTGACGGAATCGATTGGACCGCCGGAGAACCCGGGCGATCGCTCGCGTCAATTAATCCGTCGCTCGGGTCATCTCATATGCGAGGGGTCGGGGACACGCGTATCTCTCTCCTCCCCCTCCCCCGTGCATGGGTACACGTGCGTGCACAACCTCGGATTTCGGCTCGCCACGCCAGAGTCCCGTTTCTCGTCCGAGTCGCGGTTTTTTTTTGCGCTTCTCGCGAGCCGTACGGAGTTACGAATCGGCACGCTCAGGTGTCGTAGGGCAGAGGAGAACAGAGGACTGAAGGATACAATGGGACAAAGGCGAGAATGCCGCCGTATGCTTCAGTCAAGTGGTTGGTTACGAGCAGAAGGGTGGGCTTGAAACTGGGCGCTATTGTGCAAGGACAAGGGGTATGAAGGAGCGCCTACACGTACATACAATGTACACGTTGAAAGAGCGCGATGACACACGTACCCTCCGGTAGAAGGGAGAATCTCTAAAGGGAGCGCGAGACCGAAAGAAAGAGAGAGAGAGAGAGAGGGAGGAATAGCGGGCGCTTGAATGAGAATAAGAAAGACAAAGAGCGGAAAAGGGAGGAGTGGGAGAGAGATGGGTAGAACGAGGGGGGAGAGAGAGAGAGAAAGACGGAACGTACAACATACCATGATCGGCAGCATCGCGTTGATTTTCCTGACGTGGTTCTCATTCTCGTCGAAGATGTTGATAGATATACCGGACTGCTGGCCGCAGAGGCGGCACATGCGGCTCGACTCGAGTGTCTCCATGCCGCTCTCGTGTCTCTCTCTCTCCCTCTCTCTTTCTCTCTCTCTCTCTCTCCGCTCTCTCGTCGCTCGCTAGAGAAACACGCTACGTCGTCGCTCTCAGCCCTCACGCGGCGAGACGTAGCACGCGCGCGCCTTCGCTCGCTCGCTCGCCCACCCGCCTACTTTATCCGGCTGCTCGTTTCTCTGCTCCTATCTGCGCGTCGTACTCGTGTGCATTCGCGCCCTACTCAGATCCCAAAAAGTCCGCAGCATGTAGAGTGAAAGAGAGAGGAACGGAGGAAGAGGGAGAGAGAGATAATGAGAGAGAGAGAGAGAGAAGGCGGGAAGGAGGAAAAGAGAAAGACGGACAAAGTGAGCGGAAAAGAGAGAGAGTGAGAGGGAGGAGTGAGAGGAGAGGGGACGATAGAATAGAGAGAGGGAGGGAGAGAAGTGGCAGCGTACGAGATAAAATGTATCGCTTTTCGAAGGAGCTGCCAATCTCGCGAGGATTAAGTTGGTAACGCAGCGTCGATCAGCCGGTACGGTGACGAACGTAGATCGACTGTACTGGTCGACGGGCGGCGGAGCCGGAAGTTCTTTCACCACGGTCGAGCGCGCGAAACATCGATCCCCTTCGCCGCCACCCACGTAAAAAGAGCGACCGAGCTCGTTGATACGACCTATTCGATATATCGAGTTCAGTGGGATCTATCAGCAAGATTGCACAACGGGTCAAGCAAAGGATGAATTCATTTTACTGGCGGTGAGTAAGAACGCTCGCTATATATATGGCGTCTCGATTGGGGGTTGCGGTAGACCTGCTATTATGAGAAAAAATAACGGGTTTGGGGGATCATTCGACCCGTTATCTCTTAGCCGATTTTTAGTTTCAAAATCGCCGCTACGAGGCGCTCCGTACTCACGAAAGATAATGGCTTCTGCCCACAGGACGTGACAACGCTTACCGCGCGGCAAGAAGCGACGCGGTAGCCAATCAACGTGCCGTTTTTCTACGAGAACTGAAAGTTTATTAGCTGCCGCGTCGCTTGCCGCCTGTGAGCGGAAGCCATAAGATTCGCTTGAAGCCGCAAACGTTTTGGTATGCTTAAATAAATATATAATTAGTTAATTTATACGGTGCTTCACGAAGTATTTTCAACATGAATAAGTGATCTTACTTCGTGTAATTGAAGATAAGGTCGTTCTACATTAATTGCTAGTCGATTATAACTCTCGTTGCGACAGCCAATCACAAGCGTCAATGGTGCTATTGACGCTTCTGATTAGCTGTCGCAGCAAAAGTTGCATCTATTTGTGATCGGCTTGCAACTAATGTAGAATGACTTTGACAACTCCGCAAGAGGGCTTATTACATATCCGGTCGTCGAATAGCATGTCGGATCGGTTGTTCCTTCTTTTGCGTTGGACCAAGTTTACAGCTCGACAATATCGGTAGGAGCATTTGCAGTTGTTCAAGCGGGTGTGCATTATACGGACTGCCAGTAAATACGCGATAACGTTCATTAATTTATTGATAGCACAGCGATCTTTGGTAACTCGAGTGTCCCGAACGCTTCTTGTAAACCGGTTTTTGTTTTTCCCTTCGCGAGTTAACGAACGAGCAACGATCATTTCATAACGCGTGCGAATGTTAACGATGTCGTCCACCGATGAACACGTGGCTATACGATATCTATAGTATCGGATATAGCAGATATATATGGGAATAAGATATGCGGTTTACACTGTCCTCACGATGCATGTATTATGCTGTTAGCTCGCGGTTACGCACGTGCACGCACGGATATTACGAGACAGAGTATTGTCACGTTCGAGAACAAGCTGCGATTGCGTAAGATCTTGGCTAAGTTCATTTTACACATTTTCGTGCTAAAAACGTCGTTCCATCTTTATTTCTCATTATACGCTGAAGCAAGTAGGGTGCTTTCAGAACGAAAACGCAAGACGAACACAGTTCTTGTGTAGCATGAGCGTGGACGACAGATTGTTTAGAATGAAATGATTAGATAATGAAAATGAAAAAAACGAACATCCACATTCGTTTCATCGTCGTTTTCTAACCTTTTAATGGCAAGGTGGATTTTTAACGTGTTCAGGAAAGTGGAATTGGATTCGACCTCGTGCTCTGTTTTATTCGCTTTTCGTGTAATTAATGGGGGTTCCGTGTAAAATATGAGTGAAATAAATAAATAATAACATGAAACTCTCACCTCACCGTTAAAGGATTAATTTTCCCACGAGCCCTTAACTCAGATTGATTAATATTTCCAGTGGCGGAGCACGTGGTGTTGTCGAATGATAGGATGCAACAAAAATCAGAATTCGACGTGACAGTATGGAACCCATTTAACATCTTTAACTCTGAACATCGGAACTTTGCGATTCTTATGCTGAATCAACCTATACTATGGAAACCTCAGCAAATGCTTCCAATTTGGGAGAAAGGTAGGTAATTATTTAGATTAGGGATATTGTCGAGAACATCATTCTGAGTATCCTTCCAAAGGTTTTAATCGGTGGTCACTGTTTATTAAAAAGTTACATATAAGTGATGTTTTCTAATTTCTTGAATAATTACTGAGAGATAAACAGACTAAAATAATAGTATATATATACTAAACTGAAATTGTGCCCTATGCATATATTTCCAGCATTCGCCATTCTTATCTCTACTTTGCAATATTAGATACTTTGATAACTAAATTAATGGTGTTTTCTTTTTTAATAGTTATACTTTATTTTCACACATAATTAAAGATCGACTTTTGCTTAAAATTAGCTCAGATCACCGTCACTGTAGATGGTGGAACGCAAAGATGGCTGAATTATTTAAAGGAGATAGAAATAGATGTACTGAATGATGAGCACAGAAAATATGTACCTGATCTTATTACCGGCGATATGGATAGTTCTTCAGAGACTGTGATTAAGAAACTGGAAAGTATAGGTTCTACCGTCATCAAGACACCTGATCAGAATCACACAGACTTTACTAAAGCCTTGGTGAAAGTCGAAGAGTATGCCAAAGTGAAAAATATAAATGTAACAATTTTTCAAAGATTTCTTTCTAAAAATAATATTACAAATAGTTATAATTGCTCATCGAAATTTAAATATGCTATATGTGATAAAAAGAAATAATATTGTTGACAGTTGAAAGAAATATATGCATTTGTGGAAACAAGCGGAAGGTTTGATCATATCGTTGGCAACGTGAATACATTATACAAAAGTGAAAAGCTTGTGGGAGATATAAAGGTAACGTAGCATGTACTCATAAACTCGTTTGCATCTGATATTTGACAAAATTGATTACAATTAAATGTTAAATTTTCTGTTTAATAAATAAAATTAAACTATGCTGGATGTCCTCGTTAGAATTCTCTTTAGAATTTTCTTTGTAGGTAATACAAATTGCGACCAATTCTTTCACATGGATATTAAGACGTGGCTTACACAAGATAAATATACCAGAGAAACTGGTGCAGCACAAATCCTGGTGTGGCCTGATGCCACTCGGATATCCAGTGGGACGCATTTCAACGACCGGCTTAAAATGGAATTTAGGTATGTTTTGCATCTTTAATTTATCTCATTCTTAATTTGTTCGTTAGGGGAGGAGGGACAGGGTAAAATTTTCAAAAAATCGATTTTTTTACTTATCTCGGTAGATACAACTTTCAAGAATATTCTCTGAAAGTTTGATGTTAAAATTCAAAAAATTGACATATATAGCATTTTCCACGAAGCAAGACCGAGCGGTTAAACGTTCGATGAGTGCTTAGTCAGCGCGGAGCAGATATCTTTTCTATTACAGGGCTCTCGAACCTATTATATTAGGGCATTATATATGAAATTACCAATTTCGAATCAGAAGTTTCGTTCATTACATCTCAAACCGAATAAAGAGATATCTACTCTCAAATTTAGTATTTAAGGAAACCAAACTTAGTACTTAAGGAAACTGAACATTTCAATAAAACTCGAATTTTTTAGATTTCTACCCTATCTTCGCCCCTTAATAATACGTTTTTCATTACGTTAAATATAAATCTTCTCTCTAACTCTGTCTTATGTTTCAGTTAACGCCTCAATGATATTTGGTGGTTTGGTGAGCACGTCGAATACGTACGACAATTGCGAAGTTACCGTGGACACAGATACTCCTGTAACTTGGTCTATGGGTATCGAGCCTTTTAGAGAAACTGTAAATAGTTATGGAGCGTCGTAACGTTATCTTAAAGGTAGATGGCATACAACAACTTTTTAATATCTGTATCTCTATGTACCTAAGTACTACGTACTTACACATACATTCCTAGTTAGATGATATTATTTGAACCAAATAATGTGTTTTAAATCGTACAGTACTTAACAGTGATTTATATTGCCGGATTACTATTTTATTTTTCTGTATAACGCTAAAGTTGACCGCATGACACATTGTGTAGTTATAAGAATGTATAAGATTTGAAATTAAAAATTTTTAGTAAAGATCGGATTTGTGTAAAAATCATTTAATTTCGTTCCAAAATTTGTTCTGAGAATACTTTATTTTTAACCGTTTGAGTGCTGAATATTCCCGGCGCAAGCAATCCGCGTGGACGGCGCACGCTTAGCGGTTTCGATCGCTGGGGATTTCTTTCGCTAATGTGAATTCTGTCGATTGAAATACGTAAGGCGCAACTTCTTGAATAATACAAGAAAGTTATTTTCGAACGTTAATTATTTTAATTAATTTTACGCATGACGCGAACCGCGCGCCAGGCGGAGCTAAACGCAATATATGCGTCCATAGTTCACACCGATAGCTTTCGCTGGACGCATATATGCGTCCATAGCACTCAAAGAGTTAAATCTACATAATTGAAGATTTATATTTGTTTTAATTTCCGAGTTATTGCCACGTCCTTTATGGATTTGTTCCCGACGTTTCATGAACATTTCAGTTCACTTCTTCGGGGTGAAGTGCGATCCCGACAGCTTCAGGTCGCACCTCACCTTGAAGAGGTAAGCTGAAATGTTCACGAAACGTCGAGAACAAATCCATCCATGAAAGACACTGCGAAAACTCGAAAGCTGGAACAAATATTTATCCACACCACGGAAACCTAAAGGATCAATTGAAGATTTATTTTCGCATCTTCGTTTGTAAAGAAAAATTAGTCGAAAATAATATAATTTATTTATTTTCCATAAAATTAGCTCGACTCACCTATACTGTCGCCTAGAGCAGAAACAACGTTGTGTATGACATACGATAAATGCTTGGTGACAGTGGATACTGATACACCAATAGTGTTGTACATGGAAATAGACGTTAGCAGCGAGAACTTTTTCAATTCTCAACTGAATCGAATTACTTTGGACTGACAGTACATTAGAAAACCTTGCGATGGCCTTCACGTGCATATGTACATTGTTTTATTGGTACGTATATTTCTAATTCTCTTCCTTGGTGCTACACGGCCCTTTGTAGGGGCCTCGGCTACCTCTTTCTTGCATATACTTGTAAGTGCGCAAATTATACACAAGTATATGGGACTTAAACGTCAGTTTAATGCCGATTTCGAACGGCAGATTGTTTGGGATAAGATTTCCTCTCACTGGTTGCCAAGTCCATCGGAGAGGAGACACGAGCGTGTGAAAATATTTTGATTCTACTGGGAGGCGAACTCGGGACCTCTAAGCATAGCAGAACCAGTGCGTTATCTGTTATGCCACGCTCGTGCTCGTATTTCTGATTAGGTGATATTACCTAATAACTTGACAAAATGAATTACAGTCAGTTACAGTTGACGTTTTCTGCCGTATCATCAATATTGTGCAAAATTGCAAAGTGATGATGGATACACCTGCATTTTGGTATATTTAAATTATGTCGAAGAAAGACTGGACTTCTGTCCTGAAGGAAGTGAACTTGATCCTGAACTTGAAACACGATAATATGAAAACCTTTCAATAGCTGTATCTTTATATACGTAAGCCTTTATGTACTTGTGCATATATTCCTGATTAAATGATATTACTTAATGAAATATATAATTTTTAATATTTTATCAAGAGTTTTTAATACTTTATAAAGATTTTTTTTTAATATCTTAATAATGAACGAGTAATAATTTGTATTTTGACTTCATATGCCACTTATCTGTTACAGGACGATGGCCATGGAAGTTGAAGTCCGCTAAGGAGTATGTAAATAACTCACTTGCCGAAGCAACTAGTCCTATGAATGGATGATTCTGAAATATCGGGTCTCTGCTATTATCCATCCGCAACTCTACCTCAGTAGAATTTTTTATAAAAACATATGAATATTTGTAAATATATTGTTAATATATTGTAAGGAAGACGTAATATTGATGATATTGACTACATTGTTACTTTATTTTTTCGTGCCAAAGGATTGTATATATTCCATATTAAATTATTGGAGAAATAAGAATTATTGTAATGACGTATTAATAATTATAAGATGCAAATGTTATTATCTGAAATTAAATAATTTTGATAGAAATCGAACGTGTACAGGTTGTTTATAACCGTTTATATGATTCGCTACTAACACACAAAAATGTGAGAGCTTGCGAACGTTGTTTCAACTCTGTTAGGTTGGTCGCGTTCGATTTGTTTTGTAGGAATGTCCAAAAAAGCACCGGAGTCAAATTAGATATAATTCTCACAATTTGTCAGTTACATCTGAACCTAGGTTGTCCTTGAATCACGATTTAAACTGGGATAATGTTAAGCCTGCGGCGTTGCTGCTAGGCGGCGCATATGGCGAGTGCCGGGCGACGACGCTCGTCAACACGGATGATGACGCACTGCGGGAAGACCGGCAGAGTATTCTAGGGTACTCAGTCCTCCCCCGAGGAGCCTTAGACAACGGGGGAAGAATATTCTCGCTTTAAGCAAGCCTAGGCGACGGCCGACGGCCACCACTAGGCTGAATTTCCCTTAGAGGACGAGACAAGCCTTTTTCTTTTTTTCACGGATGGAACTTTCGCGGAGAAGAGAGACACTCGGAATTCTAGGCCAAACTTCGCAACGCGTAGTTCCCGATTCACCCTCAGCCCAGAGCCGAGCTCTTCCGGTTCGACTTCGTCAGCGACATCGAGCTCCCGGCACACTCTCACAAAGGTATAAGTGCATAGTACCGTTACATATGTATAAATTTTATTCGTTCCTCACAAAGGTAGAGCGTTTGTATATTACATACAATGATAGATACAATGTTCTTGTATATACTGTCGGTTTCAGCAAATGTATATATTTGCTCGAACTGTCAACAGAATTTATCCGTTTTATAGCACACCATATTTTAATTTCAAGGAACAATGATTCTAATAATAATATTATTTATAAGGAAAAGCAAAATTTGGTAAAATTCTTACATCCGCATCCTATTATGTGTTATATATAACTCGGCCAGCTTCCCGATCAAAGGGTCTGAAATGTCTTCGACTGACTGTGTAAAAATAACATCAGGTACGAACTCCCTGTTTTCACCGTTTAAAATACTTATGCCCAGCTCCATCAGATAATTCACCCATCCATGCGTTCCTCGGTTGACAATATAGGTGAGTCGAGCTAATTTTATGGGAAGTCAATAAATTATATTATATTTTCGGCCAATTTCTCCAGAGAATAACTTGAACATCACGATGTTACAAGATGAAGCGAAATTTGGTAAAATTCTCACATGTCTGTATGCGGCTGGTGTCCTTTGAGATTAAGCTGCAGCGAAATTCTTGGGATTCCGACCAATTCCACGGCGACAACTCGCTGCGCCCGTGCTGTTGCTGTAAGCAAATCCATTCAGCTGAAATCCTTTCCCTAAATCTTTGGTAATTGTTATCGAACTCTTTTGTACTCTCAGTGTATTTGCCGCGTCTTCTGTCGAAACGGCTATACCCAGCCCGCCTGTGCTCACGATGACGCTCGGTGCACGGTGAGCGTAGCAGGTTGTCGCCGTAGAATCGAAGCGTGCACTTCCGAGCAGGGCGATCAGCTGTCACGGTGTTTACATTCGTCGCCGGCCGACGATGGGGGACCACCGGGTGGTGGGGCCGCGGCCACCGTCCAGTGCTCGTCGACCCGTCGCGTCGCGCGGTTCGCGTGATCCTCGAGCGAGCGTGCGTTTATCGCGTTATTATCGTCGGCCGCGCGAAGCGTCGTTGCGACGTTTGGTGCGCGTCGTTTCATCGACAGATGCGCGTCGGCGACGCGCGCCTTTTTCAGGAGACCCGTGCGTAAGCCTGCAAACCGGGCGCCGGGGTAACGCGGAAGGAATCGCGGGCGGGTTGCCCCCGGGGGGGGGGAGGGGGGAGGGACACGTGGCAAAATATTTGTGCCGTGAAAATATTGGACGAGACGGCGGAGACTGGAGTAAATTGATGGGCGCACGGTAAATTGGTAAATAAATTATAGCGAGTAGGAAAAAGAATACGTCTGTCACTGTCGTGTCATCGCTCATGTCGTCGACCGCTCCGATATTTTGGAGCGGTGACGCGAGTATTGAAATTTATTAGCCTTCGCTGAATATCGCTTTATTTTCATTCGCGTGCTTTTCGCGCCCTTTTCTACGACGTTTTCATCATTATTGCCATTTACTACCGCCCGGCAAGCGCGATGCACGCACGCACGCACGCACGCACCGCGGCTGTACCGGTGCGTGTCGCTCGCCCATCGCAGCCCCGCACGTGCTTGAGCCACCCCCTAAGTGGGGTTGCTCGAGTGCACGATGAATCAGACGGAAGATCGTATTCCAACGTACTAAAAATAATTGTTATCGCCGCCTGCGACCTCGGCGGTGAATGCGCTGACCGTGTTGAATTGCGTACGCGACGATTTTCCATGTTAAAGCAGCCGCCGCGTTGAAAGATTCGAGTTGTCAGTCGAAGACGTGAGGATCGCGTCGTCGCCGCCGTCGCCCCCTCCTCCCGCGTTAGATAATTCTGCATCTTCGTCTGCGCGTCGCGGACGTCACGGAATGTCTCGCGCGCAGGCGGCACGCCGGATATTATTATACTATTATTATACGTGCTATTATTAAATGAGAGACGACAGAATTCGGTGTGGCTGATAGGGGGGGGAGGGGGAGGGGCGATGAAAAATTTTCGCGATTCTAACGGCAACGGCCGTATGCGGACTTCGTGAATGAGGAGCATCGCGAATAGCACGAAAACGAGCGATCGAAATAAAACCTCTCGAGGCACCGACTGACGGAAATTCGAAATAACACGAAGACGCGGTCTCGTGGGACGAAGTGTTCTCTCTCTCTCTCTCTCTTTTTCTCTCATATACATATGTACGCGTACGCGCGTACGCATACACACACGCACGCATGCATGCACGCACACATTGTGTATATATTAATTTAGGAATCGCTTATTATTATTATTATTATTATTATTATTAGTGTTGTTATTATTGTTATTATTATTAGAGACCGGATTTTAGGCAAAATGGTTTATTATTTAAACATGCCTGCGGAAGTAACATATAAATGCATATTGTAAGAATTAGGGCACTTTTTTTAACTATATTTTATTTTGCTTGTAGTGCCTAAAATGCATAAGATCATGTTTTGTCTGAGATCATTGTTGCCTAAAACATATCTTTATTCAGCCTAAAATCCGGTCTTTAATTATTATTAATATTATGTAACTGTATGTACGATATATGTACAATATATATATAACTTTCTATTGTATTAACTTTCTATTGTATTATTCCATTATTCTTCTAATCATTTCCAACTGTCTTTAATCATTATATGTATTATTTATTGTAAATTTTTACTATTTATTGTAAAACTTTTCTGCTCTGCTAATTTTTCGATGTAATTCCTAACTTTACGTCCTTAGAGAGTTAGCCGTAGGACAATAATAAACGCTTCTCTCTCTCTCTCTCTCTACTCTACCTTACTCTATCCA
>NW_014555154.1:0-132287 GCF_001313825.1 Dinoponera quadriceps | reverse complement strand
CCCCCCCCCCCCTCTCTACTCTACGCTATTTTACTTTTCCTCTCTCTCTCTCTCTCTCTCAAGTTTCGAGCTTCGAAATAATCAGTAAGTGCGCACGTTGTCCACTTGGATCTCCACTCTCGGGCATCTTGCAAAACATTCAGCCGTACTTTTCGGTCCTCCGCTGCTAGACACATTTTGGCGAACAAACAGCCTTGCTTCAGTCGAGCTTGGCTCCGGGTGCGGCAACGCGAGCTACGAAAACGGTGTCAGACACTGAGTGTAAATAACCTTATGAACGTAAGAATAGACGTACGAGACGAATCGGGTTTATGTATCTCATGCGCTGGGGAAAGCTCTCCTCGCGCGAGCCGGTCGCATGACGGGATTCCGATTAAATTAGCGGCGGCTTTAAGCTCGCGGCTTTAAGCCGCGTGCTTCTCCCTTCACCGGATAACAGCGGTGCCTTTTTTCCGCTTCGTCTGTTACAGCGACGGAGTGAATTCGTGACTTCCTCTTCTTTTTCCCGTCGTTTATCTTCTTGAATCTCCCGCTTATCCGACGCGATTAATTACAGAGAGCGAATCGTAATACACGCTCGTTGAATGAAGACGCGATAATTGGCGCGAGGTTCTCGTTCCCGCGCGTTTGAGATCTCGGGGATCATATATATATATATATATATATATATAGTCGGCGATGTGTTACAACGTTCCCCCGTTTCGCGGATTCCAGACCCCGCGGCTTGTTTAGCCTCGCCCGTAAATCCGATTCTGAATTAAATGCCGATGTGCTGCTAGAGAGTTCGCCGCTAAATCCTGCGCAAACGTGGATCTTAACTTGTGCAAAGTATATAGCACCGGTGGGTGCTGTCGGGTCTTATTTTCGCATTCAGCTGCGGCGGCGTTAATCTTTATGCTTGTCTTCGAGCCTTGTCTGATGTTACGTGAGCCAAGTTAAATAATTGGCGTGGCGCCTACGGTTACTCAGGCAGGTTTAATTGAGCTTGGAGCACCGTGAAAATCCTCGCCATGTGATAATCGGAAGATCGACTTTCGGTCGGATTTTTAGATATCTTTTTGTCACGCATAAACCGCACGCGTTTATTTACTCGTCCCGTTTATGACGTTAAGCTCAATTCGTCGATTTTGAATTTTATACTTTTTTATCGTCGAGAAATGACATGTACACGAAGCGAACGAGAACGCAGATACGGGAGTCGAATCACATTTGACATGTGACAATGAATGTACTCTTCTAAACACCTTATCTTTTTTGCGTCAGCTTTAACAAATACTTGTCCGCGATTATACGCGGAAATCGCTCCTACGTTTCCCGCGATATCACCGCCTCGGAGCGTGTCGGTTTCGTTTGCTAATCTCATGAGAGCCCACGTAAAAAAATCATGTGCCAGTATTATCGATAAATAGCGTTGCAAATACGCGAGGCAACCCACGTATCAATAATATAACAACAATAATATAACAAGATATAGCAACTAACATTGAACATTGTTGTGGCCGCTTTCGGTGAATATCGCGATAGCGCCGATGTACGAGGCGATATCTGTATATTCAGAGGCGCATGTGCGTCGTACCTATTTCTGAAAAAATAGAGGAAACGGGGGAAGATGGAAAGAAAAAAATAAAAAAAAGGAAAAAAAATAGATAAGAAGTGTCGATGGCGCAACTGGACGGACAGTCGTGTAAAGAACTCTTTCATCTTCCCGCGATTGCAATGCCGAACCGTCGCCCCTTTATGTACGGACTCGGATATAAATAAAGCGCTCGATCGATCTGGCCGCACGCGGAGGGAGCGAACCGTCAGGATAACCGTCGCAGAATTTGTAATCAATATCGATTACCGTGTCAATCACACGGGACATATGCCGGCAGTTATCAGTTAATGAGCGCTGACCATAACAACCGAAATTACAACTCGCTCGCGGGGACTCCCGGGCTCCCACCGTTTGTCGCTCGTCGCGAATTCGAGTTTGAATTTCGCCCGGATAAAAGTTTCCCGCAGGATCACGCCGATCTTCAACATCGATCGATTCTTCGATCGCGAACCCCTCGCAACGGAGTCGGCTTGAAGTGCGCTGGAAAAAGAGTCTAGCAACAATAATCAAATATCTAATGAAGTAGTTTCAATTAAATGATCTGGTTACAATAACAAAATCATTTAATTGCACATGTGGTGCGTCTAATTAAATTATTTGATTATTATAATCAAGTCATTTAGTTGCAATTATTTCACGGAATGTTTGGTAATTGTTACCAAATTCTTTTTTCAATGTGGAATCTTATGCTGTTCGTTCCCGCCGTTAACTAAAGAAAATTTTGTCTCGGAAAGCCCTTTTTCTTTCGGGAAATCGCTTCTCTCGCGGCACTCTTTTTAGTCGAGGCACTTTTCGACTTTTTCTCCTTTCACTCTCGTCGCGGCTCAGATTGGTCAAAGAGACATGCAAATTAGAGGTCGTTAGATGGATCTGGCTGCATTTCTCGTGGAGTCACGAAGCGTTCCGCGCGATGCCAAAGGTTGTCGAACGGTCCGTAGACTGTGAACAGCTGTGTCGTACACATGTAATTCTTTCAGTCGGGAATAAAAGTTCGATGCCCTTGTCTAATGGTCGCGTCGCGTAGCTATCTGCTTGTCCACCTAGCTTTGACTTCTTCTTCCCTGGCTGCCTTTTCTTTCACACTTTCTCTCTTTTTCCTTTCTTTCTTTGTTTCCTATGCATGACGCCCTTGGCCTCAACACTGTTCGAGAAGCTCCGCCTTACGTATATAACAGACACATTTTGTTCAAAGCTACATTCCGTTCCTGATTCTCTCTGTATCACGCAGGGAAATGTTTTGTTGGTGCAACTAGAGTCACTAGTGCTTCAGGTAAAATGTATCGATGTTTTCTGTATCTGTCAGAAAACATTGTTTATGGTACATATAATTTGCAGCAGCAATATTTTAGCAATATATGCAGGAAAATGTATGTCCTGTTATTAATATCTATTAAGAAATGCGATTGGCTTTAATCTGGTTCGGCTTCACAGAGAAAATTTCTTGCTAAATTAGATAAATAGTTTGTGTAAAAATTCTGTCTATGTAATCTATATAGATGAGATGTAACATATATGTGACGTTGAAGTGTGTGCTAGTCATTTATCCATCTAAGCTTATTTCTCGTATCTAAATTTTCGTTATAAACGCAAGACCACTGTTTTGAGTGTAATTTCACTCTCTTCCTTACGAGAAAAGAGAGAGAGAAGGAGAAATGATTTATCGTTGTGTGGACGAAAAAAAAAGGCAATAAATTAGTTCGTTCTAATTTGCGCGACAGTCCAGTTATCAGTCGGTTGAGATTACTTTGACTTTGTCGATTTTACTTACGAGGCTCTCTTGATTTTGTAACACGGTCGTGTTTACGAAATAACGACGATTTATTTACTACCGGGCGACTCGCCCGGAGGCTGTCGGGGAGAGTATTCTTTCCTGCTTTATCTCAAGCGTGAGTGTTTCTCGAGGCGGCGGTACAGAGGCTCTTACGTATATTTGCATATGTGTTCGCGAGCGAGTGCGATTATGTACATGGTGGTCGTGGAGTTTATTTGCTATATGAATTGTTTGGCTTATGCTATCGCGAAACGCGCGCGATAATCCCGTCAACAGGGATGGAGATCTGCGTTATCCGTGCTCGGATCGTAAAACGAGCATCTTATAATCATTCTGACCCTCTTTTCTCTCTCTCTCTCTCTCTCTCTTTTTCTCTGTGTTTATCTATCTCTCTCGCGCTCGTACTCGGCTTTCTAACGTTATTCAAGCAAAAACTGAGCTCTTCAATTAACCCAAATAGACAGCGTCTCTTAGTTTCTCCCATTACTTTAATAGCGCGTCACTCTCGATGGAATTTTCGTTTCGCGCTTGGTCATTCAGGCATCACTCAAAAAAATAGTGCAGTCGTAGCGAAAATTATTATATCTAAATATGAGAAATTATCTAAAGCGGATAAAGCATGAACAAACATTTCAATGTCACATATGTGTTGTGTCTAATCAATATAGGCGACAGAGGTAGAATGTTTATTTGAACTATTTGTTCAATTTAGCAAGAAAGTATCTTTGTTAAGCCCATCTAGATTAAGGCCAGTTATATTTCTTATTCAAAATTAGTAATAAAACCTCAATTTTACTGCACATATTACTAGAACGCTGCTGTCGTAAATTATATGTAAATTATACCACTGACAATTTTCTTACATAGATACAGGAAACCCTCGATACATTTTATCTGTGACGTTTAGAATTTTATAGCTGGACCAGCAAAACATTTCTCTGAGTGATTAAGACGAGTATGGAAGTTCGACAAAAGTCCCGACAAACGGCGACTCTGCGCGAACTACGCAATTACCGAGGAGGAAATGTCTCCATATTTCACAAAAGAGAAAGAAGTGTCATATTTCTGTCAACGTTCGCGATAGGCTTCGGCTAATTTGAAAAGGCCGGGACGCTCGTAATTCATCGCGCACTTTTGCCGCTCTTCTCGAGGTTCTCGTGTATCTTCGTTAAGGTCCGCTCGAGATATCGATGTATGAAAAATGAGAGAGAGAAAGAGAGAGAGAGAGAGAAAAGAAGAAAAAGAAAAAGGGAAAACGAGAGAGAGAAGGAAACGGCACGCTTTAGTTATTTACTCGAGTCTAGACTGCCGCTTATTTTTCAAGAGGCTAATTATTTAGAAGTTATTGACGCATTTGCTTGGGTAAAAGTTACGACCGCGGATCAATTGAAGAATTCATCGAAGAATCTCGCGACACCTTCGTGCAAATTACTGAGAGTGTGTTAGTTAACCCATCGGGAAGCGCTGCGTACGGTGGCGAAATATTTCGCATGCGCGACTCCCGCGAAGGAAAACAGGCGGACGTTACAGCCTTTGTCGCGGATTCGCCAGACAGATGGCCCGCACGGCTATTAGGGTCACTCAGTGGTTGATTGGTGTCCAAGGTTCCCGCTGCTTAGGCATTTCGAACGTGTTCTCGACGTGGTTGTTTCGTCAGTCACTCGGCTGCTTAAATTTCATATACGGCGATTCCGCGATTAATATGCGGCGAACAGACGGTGTTATCCGGAGATAACTAAGCAGCAGCCTTCTCGGTTACCTTCTTGGTGAAAGGTCTTTCGATGATCGATGGGCAAGGACGACAAATGACGGTCTTGCCGATGCAATCGGACTACAGACCGCCCGATGATTAACGATCTAAAGAGACCTTATCCGTTTCTAAATGAGCCGACCGGAAGTATCGATGAAATAAATTAATTTTGTAAAATGCGCGGAAAAAATCGTAATTTAACGCATCCGCTCTCGCATATACGCCTCATGTTGAACTTTCCGTTTAGGTTGTTTCAGATTTTGTCGTTATTTAAATATAATTTGTCATAAAATATATTGTATAATTATATATTTATTGACGCCAAAATACCATACGTATTACACTTATGATGTATGTCATGGGGTGCAAGCGATCCACGTGGCAAGACGATCATTTTTAGAAATGTTCTTTTAAAACATTCAATCTATAAGTCAACGTTGCAAAGTTTGTTATAAAAATAATGTTGAACGGTTTGTTATAAAAATAATGTTGAACGGTTTGATATAGTACCAGCAAGAAATTCTACCATAAAAGTAATTACATTCTGCGATGATTGTGAAGACAAGTCATTTATGTTTCAGCACAATACATTGCAATATGCCGTAAAAATTTTGAATATTTTATTCGAAAATGTGTGTTGTTTGCATTAAAAATATAGTATTCTAATGTTAAATATTAACAATATTAGGAATAAAATCCTTTTTTTTTCTTAACACAAATTATATAGTTTTGAAGCTCGGAAAGAAATCGGGTTTTTTCATATTTTTCCGCGGATTTTTTCAGTTTATTTTCTTTACGGAAAAATAAATATAGCAAATTTAAATTGAACACATGTGCATTTTTCTAAATAAATTTGTCTACCTTTGGGACAAAAATGAATAGTGCAAATATATGAAAATCTTTTTAAGAAAATCCTATTTGTTCTGTAGCATAACTTGAACGTCATATATTTTTCTTGCTAATAATGATTTTTGTAGTCTTATAAATATTATAACGTATATATTATAAGTAAAATTGTTAGTGTCTCGATAACGGTTAGTCTCGATAACACGCGACCTATATGGTGTAAACGGGAAGTTGTAAAAAATAAGTCTGACAGAGAACATGTTAAATATGATCTGAATAAAAAGTACAGACTTAATTCTTTATTTATGCAGATACGAGAGGAGGTCTCTTTATTATGCAAGAGCGTCTATATTCGGATGATTTCGTCAAGCATTAGTTTCTCTCGTGACGCGAGGTATAACAGGAACGCATGATCACGTACGCGCGTTTTGCGGTGTCGTGTTCTGTACGGAGATAGCAATGCGAAAACCGCGAACTAACCGACTGGTTTGGTGGCCCACATTCAATATTTGAATACTATTCCGACAGTTACGGTTTGTTGCTCAATCTGTTACGCAATGCGCGTATAGAGCACCCCACCCGCTCTTTTCTCTGTCGCGCAGTGCATATTTGTCGAAGTGAATTTGCCGAAACGAATAACAAAACCGGCATTAACACGTATATGGGGACTGATTAGAGACTTTATGAAACCTTTATGGGGCGAAAATTGTCGCACGACATATGATGAAAATTACTTATTAGAAGACTAATCAATTTAATTAATCTTATTCTCTCCTGAACGAGAACATGTTCCACCTTGTTATGGAGGCCTCTTATAAGGTAAAGAGGCCTTGCAAAAATTGCATCTCGAGGTATCACGGATGCGAGTTGTCTTTTGTAACGGGTTCCAGCATCGATACCCTCACTATACGATCACGGAGTATCATGCTCCCCTAAGACAAGGACTTAGACTCGCTGTGCCACCGGCCTTATGTACGATCGATGATGCATCTCGCTCTCGAGAAGGGCTGCCATCTTTCGGCAGGCGTGAGAACTAATAGAAGCGTGCACAGACATTTGAAATATTCACCTTTCTTCCGTATTATTCATTGTATCATCATTGATTTAAGTGAGTCTAAATACAGAGAAACATCACAACATTGTGATTATATGGAGGTTTACGTCGTACACTTGTCAAACACGTGTGTTTAAAAGACGTCTTAAAGACGTCCTTTAGACGTTTTATTGCCTAAAAGACATCTTTACGATGTCTTTAAGGCGTTTTAATGTTATCTGGATTGCTTTCAAAAAACAGTTGTAACTTGAACTCGAAGTGTCTGAACTGTCAATTCAAGATTTATGTATATATATATATATATGTATATATTAACAAGTGGCGTAACGATCTATCTTAACAGGTTTGGATAATAATTAGTTAATCAATTAAAAGATTAGTTAAAAATTTAAAAGTTAATAACTTTTAACTAAATTAGTTAATTTTAAATAAGTTAATTTTTAACTTAAATTAATTATTTTGAAAAATGTATTGACTTTAACTTATTAACTTTTTCTTTTTATATAAGTTAAAATAATGTATCCATATTAAAATTATTGTAGGCTGTTTAGATAAGAGAATAAAAAAATAAAAAATAATGTCAGCAGAATGTTTTTTCGGTCCTCTCTAGCGCTAATATTCTTTTCTGGAATGGAATTCTATGTACAAAATAGTCGGTATTTTTATATAATAGACTATCTTTTCATTATTTCACATAAATTTAATCTATAATTAAAAGGTTAATTGTGCAAAACACACACACACACACACACACACACACACACACACACACACACAGATATAATACTCATGCGTGTGCAATTTTACATAATTAGCTTTTAACTTTAATAAATTAATTTAATTTTAACGTGATTTTTAATTAAGTTAATTTTTGTTTAGGTAATTTAACTAAATTAATTTTACAGGCTATTAACATTTAACTTTTAACTTAGTTAAAAATAAAAATTAATTTACCCTATATTTTAATAAAAAATGTTTAATTTAAAGAAATTTTTTAATTAAGAAATTTTCTTTTTATTCACTGAATGAGGAATTGAAGATAAGTCTTTTTTCTGTACACGCATTTTCGAGCTACCTTGACTGGATCTGAGCGATGCAGATTTGTCATTGAATCGTATGCAACTGTATACATGCAAACTCAATATCACGTGTAATTACTGGAAAGCAATGATAAACCGGATACGTGTAATTATTGCTCAAAGCTCGTATTTATTCGGATAACAATAGGTGACCAATCTTCAATTACAACCGGCAATTTAGAGTTTAATGCGGCTGTCCTAGTTAAAGACACATTCTTACGACAGATCATGCAATCAAATGCAACTTATTGTTATATATTTTTAATTTGTCATCGTTATCTGTTTACTAAATCAAACAAATATCACAGAAAGTACTTATCACGCGACGTTTCGAAGGAAGCGTGTGCTTTTCGCTTAATACCTTTGGATGAATTTCAAATATTGAAATATATATGTATATAATCTACGTAGATCTCGTTTCAAGCACCGGACGACGAGCGAGCAGTCCGATTACAAGCCCGCGGAAAAGCGAAAAGCTGTCAGATCCGGCCGTCACGTGAATCTAATCTATGCGTACGAACGTGACGTCACGCATACGCGTGTTCTCCTCGGGAGAATCGCGCGTATATAATGTAATAACGCTTCAATTTCATCGTTCTCGCTTAATGAAAGATGTCACTGAAGATACGGCAATTTGCGTAATAGCCGGCCGTTAAGAGGCTGCCGCGGTTAGGCCGCCGGCGCGACCTAGAAATCCGCAGAAGGATAAGCTGCGACCTTACAGCCTAAAAGCCGGCGCTTTTTCGTCCAGCACGTGTCCGTCGGTCGGGAAGTGTCCGAAGAGAAAAAGTTTCGGTTTGTGGAAACGTCTCACCTTGAAGAGCAACAGTTTTTCGCTGCCTCGTTCTTCGTTGTTGGCGATCGTGGACGAAGTAGATTTTTACTCGTCTCCGTCTTCGAGAGAAACTCCGATTGCGTCGTCGGAGAGACGTGTACGCGTTAACGTCGCCGTCACCTATACGGAGCGATAAATCGAAAAGTCCTAGATAACTCGCATGGTTTTTCTATAGCTATACTATGCAGGTTGTGAGCGATAAGAGTCTGTGACGCGCACGTGAACGAAGACCTTTGTCGAAACGCAGATAGTCCCTCTCTCGGTCACCCGAGAGAATAAACACCAGCAGATAACGGAGCCTTTCATTTTTTTTTATCTTAGATAAACCGTCTTTCAATCACGTGATTAGAGGAATAGATCGACGAGATGATTGAAATTTACTTTAGAAACGCCACGGACTTTGAGAAAAGCCGCTCCAAGTATCGGTTTTGTGTGAAAAGTGTGAGTCACGCGGTCGGGGAAATATTTTGTTGATCCAGCTAGAATTCTAAATGTCACACACGGAAAAAAAGTTTGGCTTGACTTATCAGACAATAAGCGAACCAAACGCGCTTTTGTAGACGTTTCGTCGAAGGAAACAAAATTTCTGTAAGAACCGAATTTGGGTCATTAGAACCAGAAATTCTGTTTCCCTCGACCGAAACGTGTTTGGTTCGTTCACCGCTAAATTCAATCAAATTTTTTACCGTGTAAGTAAAATATATCATTACTTGTCGAAACGTATATCGTATATCTGTGTCTGCTAGAAAACTGTCTGTGGTACGTATAATTTGCAGCAGTAACATTCTAGCACTATGTGCGAAAAAGTTAGGTCTTGTTATTAATTCTTAATAAGAAACGTGACCGATCTTAATCTGGATGAGCATTATAGAAAGACTTTCTTGTTAAATTAAATAGTTAATAATCCAGATAAAAATTCTGTCTTTGTCACCTATATTGATTAGATACAACAAATATGTGACATTGAAGTGTTTACTAACCATCACTTATCCATCCTAGTTAATTTCTCCCATCCAGATAATTTTCGCTACGACTGCAAAACCGTTTCTCTTGAGCTACCGATCGCTCCGACATCCGTCGAGTATCTCCTAATATTTCTCGAAGATGTTTTCCTTTTTTCGCAAATTGACTCTGCATCGTGTAATCAGACGTGTTGATACACATTTCGCGTGGCACCGAGACCTTGTGAAACACCGTGCACTCGCGGCATCCTTCGCTCCCTCGCGAAGGATCAGCGTGTACAACCATATAAATTACGGAGTCGCACGTACGGTAGACGTTAAGTAATCAGCAGATAACGAATCTATCTATCTAGAGTATGCCATACAAAGGCAGGCTGTCAGGCAGCGACTTATTATCATTCGTCTTATCTGAATACAGTCTCCGACGGTATCTCGGACGACGTCAGCGCGACGTTAGCAGCAATCGCGGCGTGTCCGCGCGCGCGAAGCTTTCCCATTATCGCGACGTTNCCCCCCCCTCTTAATTTTCCCCTCTCCGAAGACATTATCTCCGATTCTAGTTGTGAAAGCGTCATTGTTTTTTTCACGTTGATCTCACGATTGCGATTGTCGTTATTCCGTGTATCTCTTTTTCGCGGAGATCCGATTCCGCGGAAAAGGCTCGGTCGGCTAGACCGCTTCTCGGTCCAACTGGCAATTGTGCTTGGCGTTTATCGCGTAATAATTAGCGAATCACGCTCGCCACTTATCTAACGAGAGCGACGCGCGCGATTATGCGCGCTGATCAATATTGACTGCTCGCCGGTGGCGCACCGTTACGCGCGTTTTTTCTTATCCGTCGCGCACGGCGATCGCGTGCGCGCCTTACGCGATTCACATCGCGTACTCGCGAGCCGCCACGTCGGAAGAGCGACCGTGAATAATAATGCATCGGCTATTAGCCGCTCGTCGGATGAGCAAACACCCACGCGTCGTCGGAGACGCGAGGATTGGAAAATACGATTCGGCGGACCCAAATGAACCGTGAGAATGAACGAAGAGAGGCTTCATGGGCACGACCCTCAGGGTCAGGCGATCCTCGTTGACCCTTACCGTCACGATGAGACCGGCACGACCGCGTGGTCTACGACGTCGACGTGGATATTCGGCGTCGGGCCGACGAAGACTGAACAAACAGAGAAGAAGCGTCTCCTCCGTCGCCGAAGTCCTGACGACGGGTCTCGGCAGGTCCGATGAGACGATTCCATACGTGCACGCGTATAAAAGCGACATATTACGCGAACACAAACTGTCGCTCGAGAGAGAGAGAGAGAGAGAGGAGCGCGCGTGCGATACACAAAAGAGAGACAGCGCCTTGTCACGGTGCGCTCTTATCTGCTAACAGGAGATCGTCACGAGTTCTGATTCCCTCTCCTTACCTCCTCACCCCTCTCCTAGCATCGCCGAGGTGGGATTTATTCGTGCGTTATGTCGGATCTAGTCAAATCAGTCGCGAGCTATTGCACCTGCGTGGCGAACCGGAGCGACCGCGCTGTGTGTATTTACGTGAGTGGCGATTCGATCACGAGGTTTATCCACCCTTTCGTCTAGACGCGGTGAACGTGCGCACGGTAAAAAAAAAAAAAATAAGCGAACCTCCCGCGACCGGGCCAGCGGCTGATTCTCCGGAGCCTCAAGTTCCCGATTGAGGTGCGCGCGAGGTACGTGAAAGTGCGCGCTCTCGGATGGTCCGGCGAGGATCCTCTTTCGCAGGGGCGCCGATCGATCGATCGATCGAATCGAGCGGATACCTGAGAGCCGTGCAAAAAAACGTTTCTGGCCAGCCGTCGCTTTTGTTAATTGCCTCGTTTATCGGCGCTAATTAGTTCAGCCGACCGGAAGGGGGGGNAGGGGGGGGGGGGAGCCTCGTCTGCGGCGAGGGTGGGCCGAAATGAGTGCCGTTCGTTTGCGTTTTCTTGTTTGCTCATGGCGCCTTGACGCCTCGACGCAATTACCGACACCGTGGAAAAATCTTAATTAGCCGGCTGTCAAAGGCGACTAATGAACTGAACAACGCGCGCGTCTGCATCGTCCGAGGATGTGCTCCGACACACACACACACACGCACACATACACGCGTGTAAAAGCCGGAGAAACAGCGACGGGTGTTGTTTGCTGTTGGCCGGTCGCTCGTCGATCTACATTTTGCGATCGCGCCGACTTCTCCTCGTTCTCTTCGTCGCTCTTGAGAGCTGCGGAAAGAAACTCGTACTTGACACTTTTGCATCACGCGATAAATCGAAACGCGTCGACTCGATCGCGAGAAAATCGTCACACGCGCTTTAAGGATATTTCACGGCTCGACGGGATTGCTCCTGCTTCATCGAATCGCCGTGGGCCATGTGTCGCGATGCGGTGTTGTTATGTAATGCGAGACCGCCTTTGAAAATTCGCGAATCTCTCGATTACGATCTTCAGAAAGAAATTAACGGCAAACCGGCGTTACAAATTTGAGCCACCGGAGTTACCTGACGTTAATTCAGCGATTAGTGTCAGACCGGAGATTATCTCGCAAGTACCAAGTTCGGAATAAGATAGTTAGGTTTCCTGAATTTGTTGCATAGAAAAAAAGTAGCCTTGAATCAGATGATGAGATGCGTGATAGATATTCTCATGCATAAGCGAGAACATTATAATATTCTTCGATGATTTCACTTTTTGTTTAACCTGCGGTTTAGACTTAGCCTGATGATGATATAAAAATTATATATTTCTCTTCATAGTTAATAATTAAGCTTTAAAAGTTACCCTTGCAAAACCGTCAGTTTAACAATCAACCGTGAATAGGAAAACACCATTTTTGCATTATCATCAGTTCAAGTCTGAACCACAAGTCAACCGGAAAATGAGAAACCGGGCCTTGGAAGATCTTTAATCTTGAATTGAATGCAGATAATACCCGCACCGATGCAAATTCAATCAGATCAAGACGAAGCGAAGCTCCGACAATGGACGATCGGCCATCCACATTGCGCATCCGTCCGAATTCGAGCGCGCTCGCGCTTTCGGAGCGAGAACGGGCGGGTGGCTCGCGGGAAAGCTCGAATGTGATTCCGTGCGGACAATATTCGCGCGTATCGTCTTTCGCACGAATTTAATCTTCACTTCGGGTACGATTATCTCGTGCGCGCGTGACTGATATTGCGCGTTGACCGCACGCACGCGGCATACCTGACCGGCTTGAATTGATTTGAATTAGCATCTGCGCTTCATCTCTCTCTCTCTCTCTCTCGCTCCGTCTGTATCATTCTCGCTGTGCGAGCACGTTTCAATGAGCGAGCTCATCACGAGAGCTCGTTCTCCTCTCTCGTCGCCGCGCCTCTTCGTCGGTGCTCGTCGTTGTTAGGGCCGGGGCTTGCTTCACCGTTGTTGAATTGGACTCAACGACGGGGCAAGTCCGCGGAGACGTAACGCGCGCGCGCTCCGCAGTCGCGGCTCAACATTGTACTCGCTCGAAACCGCGTTCGCGCTATTGTTATGTAATTTTTTTTCCTCTTTCCACAGACGGTGCGTAACGCGCTAATCGTCGTCGCGGCGGTGCTCGTTACTGATTCCACGGTCCGTGTACTCGTGTATGCGCGTGTGTATGTGTACGTGCGTGCGTGCGTGTCATCGAAGGAGTCGAAATATTTTCTCGCTGGTTCTCTACTTGCTTGTGGTTTCTTCGCGTGATTAGCGATCAGCAACTTCCAGTTAATAATCATTCATTCGCCGGCACATAACGGTACCATCGAGCTGGTCGCTTCGAGAGCGCTGTCAACCTGTGACCGAGGATCGCGTTGTTTTTGCCGAAGTCGTTCGTCATTTTCGAGCGAGGTGAGAATTGACGGCTCTCTGAACGCCTTGATCCTGGGTATCCATTATGGAACTGGGCACACCTATTATGGAAATGCACGGAAAGAATTCCGTTCGGATTCACTCAATTATTCCCTGGATTTCTATTGTGCTTCCCAGAGAATAACTGAACGGAAACATCTCGAAACGGTTCTATAATAGATGTACCCAGAGCACGCATTATGAATTCGTTCGGAATTAATTCCGATCGGAATCGCTTAATTATTCTCTGTGAAATACAAGGGAATATCCGGGGAATAACCGAAAGATCCCGATCGGAATCAATTCCGAACAGTTCCATAATGAGTCCCCCGGTGACTGACGCGTACATTATGTGGTCTCGTCGTTTTCGCGAAGTGAAACGAGCTCCGTCGATTTTCTTGATTATCGCAAACCGTTGGTTCGCAGGTTGTCTTCGACCCGATCGATCGAACGAGGTGTCTTTAGTTCGACTGCACTAAGAGGAAAATAATAGTTATTTTCTATTGTTATTATTTAAAAAATAGAGTTATTTTCGGGGACAACAATACCTTTTTTTTCATTTCATCCACAAAAATAGTAGTAGCAACATGCACGTGAGGTTATTGTCACCAACACTATAGAGTGAGACTTACTAGAAAATTAGTTACCTCGACTATTTTTGTGGTTGAAGTGAGGAAAAGGATATTGTTGTTCCCGAGAGTAACTATATTTTTCTCTCAGTGCGACTGGATCGCCAGTTGAATCCTCTCGATCCTCGTCGATCTCGAATTTCCACCTGCTTCGGGAAAATCAATCATATCCTGCGACTGGAACGAAGGGCTCCGAATTGAGGTACCGGTGCAAATTAAATCATGGCATCACGTCGACGAACTGACACGCATGAGTCACCGGTCATCGTTACGTAGGACGTGTAACGCCCGTGACAGAGTCGACTCTTTATTTATTATACGAAGGCCTCTCTAAAACACCATGAATCATCCGGAATTCCGCATCGTGTGTCACGTTAGAACCGCGGGGGTCAGAAGTAAAAACTGCGGCCGCGTTATCAGCACGCCGGGATAATTGCCTGTAATTGAACGATAACGCGCTTATGAACATTTCTCTGATCGACAGAGACGAGCAATATTTAACGAGCCGTCGTGGAGAGAGAAGCCACGTTCGACGTGTGTTACGGCACCTCCGTGTTTTCATTGGGCCGCTCGAGCGGAGCTCGGTCTCCTTTACTTATGCCAAGAGGAAGGAGCTCGTTTGTCGCGTACTCCTCCCTTCACGAAACACTTGGATAATCAGTGGATGTGTAATTCGCTTCCTACAGCTGTCGCCTCTTTTATCGCGGCCGACGCTGCCTCGTGACGACGATTTGACGGAAATCGCGCCGTCTCTTGCCGCCGGAAGATATATAACTCGTTACGTTATCCTCCGTCATCGCTCGCGCTGTTTACTCCGATTGTTATCCTGTTATCCCAACGACGAGTGCGTCTGTTTTTATCTCTCTTCTGCTCTCCTTCTCTCTCTCTCTCTCTCGTTGAATAACAATCGTCGGGATCGGCACGTGAATTGCAGTCGCGCGGAGTTAATACTGAATCAACGGCATGTATGGTGAAGAACCTGTTGCTCCAAGTTTATTAGGGTTACGACCTATCAACTACACACGAATAGTCGCCCACTGTCTGCTCCTTTCTCTCCCCTACTCTCTCTCTCTCTCTCTCTCTCTCTCTCTCTCCCTCTACAACGTTTAGAAGGCAACACTCAAAATATTTAACTATTTTAGTTTTAGACTAAGACTTTTATACTTTATTTCAAACTTTGTCTATGAAACTGCTATGAACTCACTTCGCTAATTAATCAGGTTCAATTTATCTTACTTTTTGTATTGGTTTTTATCTAATTTCAATCTTATTATATCTTATTTTTAATTTACTTAACTTTCATTTTACAATTGTAATATATATTATTTTCCGAAAATAATTCTTACATCGTATTAAGGCGCTTTAGGGGAATTAATCCCAGAGCGTATATAATAAATAATACTTTCTCTCTCTCTCTTCTCTTCTCTTCTCTTCTCTTTAATAATATAGTGTTATATATTCTGTAATATAGTGTTTTTTATATTTCTTCTTCTTCCGCTTGTTGCTTTCCTTTAAATTTTCTGTCGAAGTACAGTGAATTTCTTTCTGCTTTCGACGCTCCCCTCTCGTATCACACTTAAGCTTAAAGCGGTGATTCCAGTGACAATTAGCAATTGTCTGTGTTTACTTTCGCCGTACCGACGCAAAGACCCGGATATCTTTACAATTTCACAGGAAACCAACGCCCGTCCGCCGTCAATTTGCGGTGTTATCCTTTTACCGCGTTTTTGCTCACGCAATTATTACATTCCGCGGATACGAAGGTACATACTTTCAGCTTGGCGAAAACAAGTCATTGCACTGAAAACAAAATTTGATTGAATTTACCAGGCAGTAAACAAATCCAACGCGTTTTGGTACAAAGAAACAGAATTTAATTCTTATAACTAGAAGTTCCGTTTCCTTCGACCAAAATTCGTTTGGTTTGTTCACTATCTAATGAATTCAATCATACTTCATTTTCCACGTGCATCTATAGAGTGGTCTAAAAATTGTAATCGTTTGCGATTTGATTATCTCGTATTGCGCAGATATTAATTATTTTCGGTCCCGATGCGAACGGCAGTTGATTCGTCGTTGTTCCGAGTGTGTTTCGTTGCGTATTCATGTTGTATTATAAATGATACATTTGTATTTCTCTCTCTTTCTCTTTTTCTGTCTCTTTCTCTTTCTCTCTCTCTTTCACTTGATAAAGGAGATATACGCTCGTCGCGTCAGGATGTACGTTGTTTCAAAATACCGTATTAATCTGTCGCGATTAGAGATAATCGATTCGTTGTGCGGCATGGCATAACTCATTTGATGTTCGTCGACGAGAACGTTGAATTAAGCGATCAGACCTTGAAGTATTAATTAGTCGTGTTGATAACATGTTAATATTTCGATGGCCTCTTTAGAATTCGTCACGGCAAAATATGATAAGCTGGTTGTCCGGAATCGTTCAAAAGAACGACGACAGGCCTTCGATCATCACGTGCTTCTCGCTTTTGTGGAGTCGTTGTTGCGGCACATCTAGGTGGTCGATATTTTACGAAGGGATCGCTCACTGAATTCACGGATCATTCAGAAATCTCAGTTAAGCGTCGTAAGTGTCGATAGCGTTAGAGCAATATTATTTTTCGCGAGCGGACTTTGCACGCTAAGACGCGGCATTATCATTGGGTATTTCTTATCGGGGCATTCTTGATCGACACGTTACAAGTAGTCGTTATTCTTCTTTATCTAGTGTCTTATCAAATAATTGCAAAGATTGCAGATTACAGTGGATGAAGCAAAGGTATTGTTTTCCGCCGTATTTCTGGGAAATATCGTTTCAGAAGAGTGCGTGTGAATCCCATAAACGGGGACGTCCATTTGTATTGAAAACTCTCGATGTGTACTTAGGATAATAAGTGGGCGAATAGGACGAACGTATTCGCAAGTATAATTAACTAATGGCAGAAAGAGTTGCTGTCTTTCTATACTTATCGATCTTCTTGAATCGGAGAAATATTGAAAGCAAGCGAGACATGTATATACATGATATGTAATTATTCAATCGGATAATAAATATACAGATTGCACGCGTTAATATATCATATCGAGATCGTTGATCTTGACTTTAATTTTGCACTGTCCACATTTACACGTTTTATACTGTTGTCTTGTACTTTACAATCGTTTCTCGCTCGGAAAGTACCTCATTTATACCTCCGCTTTATCGCGAGAGACCGAGAGTTTATTCATACTTCTCAGTGTTTCGCTGAATATCTCAATACGTACAATGAGCCCGTCAATGAACGTATCTCGGGATGTATCCGTGACTCTAAGCGGACTACCGTTGCTCCGGATTCTCGCAAATTTGATACCTTACGTACCGCACGTAGTTTATACCGCGTAATATTAACCAACGAGCCGCGTTCCAAAGCGTTCGCGCAATATCCGCTCTTTCGCTCTCCGGCGAATATGATAAGAGATAGAGCACAAAATTTGCCCGGCGAGGGTGTACCGTATACATAAAAGAGAATGAGGAGAAAGGAGGGGGGAGGGGGAAGGTACCGATGTGAATGTTTCACTTTCGTTCGCGTACAAATTTATGAAACGTCCCGCTTATCTCGCACTCCTGTTTATCGTCGTGTCTCCACCTACGTGAAAACAGAGCCGTAAAACATCTCGTTTGAGTTTTGAGACGATTAAATTGCGTCGGGGGTCCGCATTCGCGCGCGAACGACGTCCCACCGTCTAATTATAGCCGTGCATCTCCACCGTTGCATGCGTCTTTCCAGCCGTAATTTTGTATTTGCCGATAGATAAGATGCGTTACACGTGTATACTCTTCACACAGACTATGCAAACGCTCCGCACCTACGAGAAAACGGCGCGAGAGAGAGAGAGAGAGAGAGAGAGGGGGGAGAGGTCGTCAAGGCTGAGTGCGAAGAAGAAGAAACGCGAATTCGCCAAAGGAATTGCCGGTCTCGCCGCGTTAACAAGGAAAGTCCTTTTTCCATCCGTGATATTCGTTCAACAATTCGTACACTCCGCTCGATGTTTTTCCCTTCTTTTTTGCTCTCCTCGCTTCGTCCCTCTTTCTCTCTCGTTCGTTGGCTGAGAATTTATTTCCTGCCGTATTTGCTACACACAGGCTACAATTTATAGGGAATATTATTTCTCGCCGTAGGGTAAGGAATAAATCGTTTCCAAGATGGGGGCGATGTTCAGGAGCGAGGATATGGCCCTTTGCCAGCTGTTCATTCAGCCGGAGGCGGCTTACCTTTCCGTTTCTGAACTTGGAGAAACCGGTACGGTGCAATTTCGTGATGTAAGTTGGATTAGATGTGATCTCCATTCGTAGCGTCCTTACTTAACGTAATTCTCGGGCGCTTGGTGCAGCAAGCGATGATGATATGCGGCATATGGACGCTTGACCGACGTCTCGAAGCCGAGGGGATACTAAAACTGTAAAGATGCGGAAGAGAAATATCTCGATTTCGAGATTCATTTGAAAATTTCGCCGGCAAAATACTGACTTAATTCTTCATGCAAAACTCACGCCGTATTGGCCGCACAGAATTATAAATGCTTCTGCACAAAAAGTGAGTGAAAGTACGCGCGAAAATAAATTGTAGCGTTGCTTCATATGGGGCGAAAACAATTGGAAATTTTGAAATTGATATTCCCCTCTAGTTGTCAGTTAATGTAAATACTTATCTGATACAGACATACCGCGGTTTATACTGAATGAGTTAATGCTTTGATCCGGGAAAATTTCAAACAATATTTGTATATTTTTTCAATGAAATTTAAAGGCTTAAAGAGATACGAAAGGTTTGCAGAGAAATTTTTATACACTTTGATTAGATTTTCCGTTAGATCTGGTAAAATAAAGTAGCACACATTCATCGTATTCGTGGTATATTTGTAATATATCGCACTTACATTTATTTAAGATCCGTACGTACGAAAAATACAAAAAGAATAGCGCGATTGTCAGTGTTTATGTAACATAACATTTTGAGGATTGCCTCTATGTTATCGACGCTGAAAAAATTCGTCGTCGATTTTCGCATCCCTTTAATGTTAATAACTAATAATAGTTAATTGTAAAGTAAAACCGGTATGCACATTTTATCGTATATACGCGAGCTTAATCGGCACTGATTCTTCCGATTAAGTCGGGGACACCGATTAAACTCCGATTGTCTGTCCAGCTGAACGGCGACGTGAATTACTTTCAACGGAAGTTCGTCAACGAGGTACGGCGATGCGACGAACTGGAACGCAAGCTTCGATACATCGAGACGGAAGTGAGGAAAGACGACGTGCCGATCGCGGATAATCTTACGGAGCTACCGCGCGCACCCAATCCCCGTGAGATTATAAATCTCGAGGTAAGATTTCCGCCGTGAGGCATTACGTTTCGTAAATCATTGTGCGTACACATTACGCCGCCGGTCTTTCGAGCGGTGCTTTTTGCGACTCTGAAGGCCGATTTAACATCGGACGATGAGATAAGAAGGTGTTACTGTCGGTTTTTGCCGTTGATATCATCATTACTTCTATCTATCGGATCGGTACCCGCATAGAAATTTTTCTAGATTTTCCCATATATAGCATAGATTCTGATTAGAATACTCAAAGTTGTCCCAAGATAGATTATATCATTACGATACCACACTGAGAAAAAAATATTTAGTATTTGTAACTATAATCATTACAATAAAAGAATTAAAGTCAGGAGAACCATGTTTCTATAATAAGTTTTACTATAGTACTATAGTATCAGTGATAATAATCTTAGCGTATTCTTACTACTATTTTTTCTCGGTGCAATTGGGAATCCCATTCTTATCGCAAACATGGGGTGAAACCTCTTTTGCGCAATGCTGACTGCTGCGACTTGCTTCGCGTACGAAATGCGTAAATAAATAAAAAATAATATAAATAAATGATAAACAAATAAAATAAATAAATAATTAACGGGATGATGTGTTTCGTGTTACTATGTTTGATTGAGCGCGCATGTATAGCGTGTATGTATTAGTAAAATAAATACTTAAAATATTTCGTGAATTTTGCTCAATCTTGTAGTACAAAATGGAAACCGGAAACAATCTTTGGGAAAACGTTACGGGGGACAACGTCCTCGGGGATGACCCAACAGGATCTGTTTGAGTTACCCATTTAGAATCACATGTCTGAAACGTTATACTTGTAACCAGAATCTATCTAGATTTTCCAACTGGAATCCCGAATTATTTCGGAAAACCAGACGAGATTCTGATTAAATCTCAGGAAATTTTCAATGAGTGGGTATCCCTGATCGATTCGGCGATCGCATCAATCGTATTCTCCCTTCGCATTCCAGGCGCACGTCGAGAAAACGGAGAACGACATACGGGAGTTGAGCCAGAACGCGGTGAACCTGAAGATCAACTATGTCGAGCTGACGGAATTACAGCATGTGCTCGAGAAGACGCGAGCGTTCTTCACGGAGGTACCTTAAAGTAGTTCAGCAGCTTCTGCTCGTAACCTCGCCGTTCCCCTTCCCCGTAATCGATGTTACCGTTTTGTCGAAGAATCAAGATTCGTTTTTTCTCCCTCTGTATCAACAGGAAGAAGCCAACGACTCGATCTCCCGGGCGCTCATTAACGAGGAACCACAGAATCCGGTCTCCACGACTCGCGGACGCCTCGAGTAAGTTACCTGGTGTTTTTTGTACCTTTCCCCTCACAGAGGCGACGGCTCTTTCGCGTGTTTAATTCAACGCGTGACGTACGAGGCGCGTATAACTCCCGAACGTACGACTTTACGCTTCAATAATATTATAAGGGCGCTTTTATGCGCGCACACCTGTTCTGGCGGCACTCGTTCCAGAATAGTAAATTGTCAAACTGCTCATTATTACCGTTACAAACGACTCATTAGTGCGAAAGGGTGAATTTGCTTCGCTGCTCGGAGATAATCGAAATCGTTGAACTCATTACCGATCCATTCCGACGTGACGACATTTATTCCGACCCGACGCTTCGAAGAAGACGCGAACGTAATACTCGATTTGCTTACAGATTCGTCGGCGGGGTGATAAATCGTGAACGGGTTCCAGCCTTCGAGAGAATGCTCTGGCGGATATCGCGCGGGAACGTGTTCCTCCGGCAAAGCGAGCTTGAGAAACCACTGGAAGATCCGGCTACGGTTAGTCTTGATTTTACTTTCATTCCGCGGACACTGCCTGATTCACAATTACGCGAGAATTATCGCTCCCTTGTCGGTGGGCGTAAGCCCCGCTTCTCCCTTGCATCATACTGCGAGATTTCGAAAACGTCGGTATCCTCCAACGGGGCGATACCTCCCGAGAGATCGATTCGGCCTCGGTTTGCTATCGATACCCGCGTACAAATCGAGTGACAATACACAAGTTCGCCGATTCGCCTGATTCTTTTCTTCGGTGAATGTTTTCAGGGCAATCAAATTTACAAGACGGTCTTCGTGGCGTTCTTCCAAGGGGAACAATTGAAAAGCCGCATCAAGAAGGTTTGCGCCGGCTTCCACGCCTCGCTCTACCCCTGCCCGACCAGTCTTGCGGAGCGTGAAGAAATGGTGAAAGGCGTTCGAACAAGACTGGAAGATCTCAATTTGGTGAGGTTGCTGAGGAGATCGTTAATTTATAATTATAGATATTCATCAATTCTATTTATAAATATATCAATTATTATTATAATTATATAAAATTATATATTATAATTTAATAATATATGTATAATGTATACAGGGTGTCCTAGCACAAGGAGAACACCTAAATACCTCCTTTGTTTTTAATGATGTGAGAAATGTGTTTAGAATATAATTTTGGAATAGTTTCGAAGAAGGAATACCGTGGAAAGGGGAACATTTTTTCGATTGTTTTTAAGGTCCCCATATTAGGCTTCCAAGATATTTAGATGTTTTCCTTATACTGAGAGATGTATATATATATATCATAATATTACAATATATCATAATATTTTCTCCGATATTCGAACAGACTATACGAAAGTATTATTCTATCGGACATTACGTTTACGGCAATCTCTCTGATGAAGGTATTGAACCAAACGCAAGATCATAGGCAGCGTGTTCTGCATAACGTGGCGAAGGAGTTGCCAAACTGGAGCATTATGGTGCGCAAGATGAAGGCCATTTACCACACGATGAATCTATTCAACATGGACGTGTCGAAGAAGTGCCTTATCGGAGAATGCTGGGTGCCAGTTTCCGACCTCACCACCGTGCAGAATTGCCTGACGGAAGGATCGGTCGGTAGATATGCGCCTCATTGGATGTTCCGTAGTTCGCGAACTCCGGCAGGTGAATCGCGAACAATGAAACGTGGAATTCTTCCAGCGACTCTGCGGCAGCTCCATACCGTCATTTCTCAACGTGATCCACACGGACGAGAACCCGCCGACGTTCAACCGGACGAACAAGTTCACCAGGGGTTTCCAAAATCTGATCGACGCGTACGGCGTGGCGTCGTATCGCGAGGCTAATCCGGCGCTCTACACCATCGTGACGTTTCCCTTCCTGTTCGGCGTGATGTTCGGCGATGCCGGCCACGGTGAGTGAAAAAGAGAGAAAAAAAATCTATGAACGAATGAGAAGGGTGGACGAAGCAAACGAGCGAAACGTATGCGCGAGATTGCATCGAGGCTACATCGTAATCGTAACGTCTTCACGTTGCATATGTCAGGACTGATTCTGACAATCTTCGCCGCCGCTATGATAATACGGGAGAAGAAGATCATCGCGCAGAAATCGAGCAACGAGATTGCGAGCATATTCTTCGGCGGACGTTACATCATCCTCCTCATGGGTCTGTTCTCCATATACGCTGGTCTGATCTACAACGACGTGTTTTCAAAGTCGCTTAACATATTCGGATCTAGTTGGAGGATCTCTTACAACGAGAGCACGGTGAACGAGAACCCGCTGCTCCAGTTGCACCCGGGGAATGATTATATAAGGCATCCGTATCCTTTGGGCTTGGACCCAGTTTGGGCGCTCGCGCGCAACAAGATTGTATTTCAGAATTCGTTCAAGATGAAGCTGTCCATCATCTTCGGCGTCGTGCACATGATCTTCGGCGTGTGCATAAACGTCGTCAATATCGTGTGAGTATCTCAATGGTTTCTCATGGACGTGGAAAAGGGAGCCGCGCGAAATCTACTCAATGCGTCGAAGAACAAATAGAAAAAGAAGTCGAAAGTAAATTAATTTACGAATGAATCACAATTGAAATGAGAAGGGGAAGGGAGTCTCCGGAGATTTCTTTTCCGACTCGAACGGGAAATGTTTTCGGACGTTTGACATCTTCGTCTTTCCGAGCGACACGAGCGATCGATGTGACCGGTTCTCCGTTCACTTTGCTACGTGTTTCTTTTTTCTTTTCTTTAGAAATTTCAGAAGGTATCACAGCTTCTTCTTGGAATTCCTGCCGCAACTATTCTTCCTTATTGTGCTGTTCTTTTACATGACTGTCTTGATGTTCATCAAGTGGATTCTGTACAACTCCAATGATGACAGTGAGCAATCAATAAATGACTTAGCCGCGAGTGATCGCGAAAGCCAGCTAACGCTAATTGCAACGTATTGTTAATGTGACGCAGAGTCGATGCGAAGTTCGATGTGCGCACCATCGGTCCTGATAACGTTCATCAACATGATGCTCTTCAAGCACGCCAACATGCCCCCGGAATGTTCCGAGTACATGTTCGAAGGACAAAACATCCTGCAGTTCGTTTGTTTGGGTATCGCTGTCGCGTGCATTCCGGTGATGCTCTTCGGCAAGCCGTTATACGTCCTGTGCACGAGGGCAAAGAGAGTCAGGAATAAAGGGAAAACCTTCGTAAGTGCCTCTCGTTACCTTGCAATTTACCTGCAGGCACCGATCATGCGACCGACCGGCTCTCGGCTACTTCCGGAAACATCGGCACGGAGAAAACAAATTTCGGCTGGAATAGCAAATTGTTTGTTAATACAGTGGCGGTATAACAGTGACAGCGAAAAGATTTGTTACGCGGAAAAAGTAATTTCGTCGTTAGAGCAAAATGTCGTTGCGACTGCGATAAAATTTAGTTGGTAAAATTTGGTATATTCAAATGATTTTGCCGTCCGTGTATCCAGCAAGTAGCAATTAATACTCTTAATAAATCTTCCCGCTGTCCAGAAAATGTTTCTTGTCACTGGTTTAACAAACCGATTTGCCGTTCTAGCAAAATTTGTCTTCGTGAATTCGTTAATTTGTCATGGATTTAATCGTACGTTGACGTTACATTCGCGTGGCTTGTCCAGAGCAACGGGAACGCATCGCAAGAGATCGAGATGCAGGTGGCGGGGACCAGCAAAGACACGGCCGGCGGCGGTCACGGCAACCATGACGATATGTCCTTTGGCGAGCTGATGATCACTCAGGCGATCCACACCATCGAATACGCGCTCTCCACTGTTTCGCACACCGCCTCGTACCTGCGATTGTGGGCGCTGTCGTTGGCTCACTCACAGCTGTCCGAGGTGCTCTGGGGAAGGCTGTTACGGTTGGGCATGGGCGCCACGGAAGGGGATTACGTCACCGGTGCCTTACTGTCCATCTTCTTCGCCGTCTGGGCCTTCTTCACCATCGCCATTCTCGTCATGATGGAGGGCCTCTCGGCGTTCCTGCACACGCTTCGACTTCATTGGTGCGTATTGGCCGAGTGTCGGTCGCTGCACTGAAAAATGAGCTCGGTCGGATCGACAATGGACACTCAAACGCGTTTTGGTTGAAACAGAATTTCTGGTTGTGAGAGTAAAATTTTGCTCGTGAGAGCTAGAAATTCTGTTCCCTTCAATCTAAACGTGTTCAGTTGTCCATCGCCAGGTAGATCCAACCAAACTCATTTTTCAGCGTGCTTGCAAGCGGCTCGCCTGATTTTCCTCAAGAGGGGAAGAAGAGAAGGATTTTTCTCATTGAATCTGCTTTCAAAGGGAGGTACGAGTTTTCGTAAAAGAAGGCCGTGGAAAATTTGTTTCGAGAGAAAAGAGAAGACGCGTCGGAGTCAACGGTGATTAACATGATTATTAACGTAACATTAATTACATCTTATTCCTTCAACAAGAATCACTTCGAGATCGCGCGTCTTTGTCTTCAACGTTGCTTTCAACGTATTTTTGAGGAATAATTCGGCGAACCTCTCGCGCCAACTTGCGACATATTCATTCACGGTGCATCGTCGTCGATCGATCAATATGACTTTTGCCGATCGATAGAGCGCCTCGACGGAGTCCTTCGCGTTTTATATCGTCTCTCATCGTTCCACTACTTTTTTTTGCTACAGGGTCGAGTTCATGACCAAATTCTACGAAGGCACGGGATACCCCTTCCAGCCATTTTACTTTAAGAGTATTTTAGATGCCGAGGATGCCGAAGAGTAAACGGCCGCTAGTCCAGACAGCAATAATCGTTATATATATATGTACACACATTTATTGAGTTACGCGCGAAGACGTCTTTATACATTATGCATGTACTTTATACATTATGTATCGAATATTTTCGTATATACGCCAGGCCTTGTTTCGTTGCCTAAAGAACCAGAGGGAGAGAGAGAGAGAGAGAGAGAGAGGGAGAGAAAGAGTACGGGAGGACCAAATCGCCGTGGATTGTTTTAAACGGAGTTTGACAATGTGCCTTCGGTAATTTTAGTCTTCGATCGCGTGCCTGTATACATACGATTGGATTAACGCCGCGCTCGTGCACCCGATCGCGCGCCATTTTTCTGTAATATTTAAGAAGAAAAAAAGGAAACGTCGGTTTTTAGTTCTGGCGATCAATAACGCAGGCGAACCGCTTTGTTTTCATGAAATAACGAGCGAATAAATCGGCGAAGAACCCGGTAGAGAGGAGGGGGTGGGGGAGGGGGAGTAGCACCGCGTTTCAGCATTAATCCGTCCGATTGTACATCGGTCGAATATGCGTATGCGATAATCGCAATAACAGTTTTATCACGTTTCTCTCGCGAATGTTTTCGCGAGCGCGCGCTTGCAAAGCACATAGCGAAGCCGAACGTAGAGAAACACATTTATTTGCGCATTAAATATTTATCGGTTTTCGCCTGGCCGCTCGGTCCGCAATCGAATCTCTCCGAGGGGAGAGTGAAAATTCATCCGGCCGTGCGAATATCACGACTGAGCTTTCCCGCGTTTTTATTCCCGTCCGTATTATTTCGCGCCGACTCTTCTGAATTAAACCGATCGCACTTTGCGCGGGTCGTTTGATGAAAGAAGAAAAAGGAAAAGAGGGGAAAAAAGAGGGAAGACAGACGACGACTCTCAGCCGTTCTGGAACTAATCGTTTTGTTTGAAACAAGATACGCTTAGAGCCGAGATCCGCTCGTTCAGTGTTAAGGCTCTTGTTTCCTCTCGCCACGGTCATTTTGTTCAATGACGTCAGAAACGAGACGACACATACTCGGCATTCTGGCGAAGCAAACTTTGCAACAAAGGGAGATGTCTATGAAATGATACTCGCCGTCTCGATCAAGCAGATTCGGCAGAAAAGAGTCCGGAAACTTTCCTTTCGCCCCGATGATCGATAAGTAGTCACGAAAGTAACGCGTCGCAAAATAGTTAAAAAAACAGGCTACATTCCATCTCAGGTGATTTACCATTAATTTTTTAATATTACGCAATCCTCGGGATCGAGATCGCGACGTGTCACATTACAGGCGTACCATTCTCGCTTCGACGAATTTCGAGCGCGTATCTTCACGTTTTTCCGACGCCATTAATCAAGATGACCGCAACGAGGGGTGGGCGGGAGGTGTGCTGAAAGCGTCGCGTGTTGTAATCGCGGCGTTACGAACGCCGAGTGTAAAAAAGGAGAATGTAACAGGTGCATGCGCGATTCACAAATCATGCCGCTGCCGGCGCGTTGCTACCGCTGTTGCTGCTACCGCTGCTCGGCGCGCATCGTATTCATTCCATTAATTACCTAGTAGAGCGGGGACACGCCATAGTTGAATAGTTTGTCCTTAAGTAACGTCGTTTCGTAACGTTTTATCGCTCGGCGAGGCTATTAATCGCGACGCGTGGCAGAGCCCGTCTTCTCCGCCGCGGGAAGAGCGGCGGACTCGAACTGTTGTAATTTCCGCCCCGCCGCGGAAGAAATCGCCCGGACAAACGCGCCCGGCAAACGAGTCCCCGCGAACTCGACTCGGGAGTTACGAGTAACGTAATCAATTTACGTCCGATGTCCCGTTGATTCGACAATTGACGATCATTAACAGAGGCTCGCGCTAACAGATTACGCTCAGGTAACGTCGGTGCCGCGAACCCGTCGGCAATTGCAATACGGCCCGGGTGTCGGGAAATCTGGGAGAAAACCGCCGCTACGCAGGGCCTAATTAATGTTCGACAGCGTCAGCGAGCAGCGTCGCGAACGTACATTATACACGTACATATATATAATACATTCTGCATTATTAAAGTACAAATCCTCCTGAGTGATGGGTAACCGAGGGTAGTCGAACTTAGGCGAGCGAGTTACCATTGCGACTGTATCTGCTGTAGAAAATAGCGCAACGTCGTCGATGAAAAAAGAGAGAGAGAGAGAGATACATATGTACGCACGCGTACATGCACGAGTTGTTCCCGAGATCTCAGCCGAAACCTCACCGATGGATTACTTCGACTTCGTCGATGTCGATTTTTTTAAATTAACGGGATGTCAAATTTTTTAAAAAAAGGAAAAAAAGCAAACGCCTGCAATTTAACGATGAAGTTTCACACCCGAGTGTTTCGTTCCAGAATTTTCACGGAATAGATATCTTTTTTTACTGATTAATTGTTTTTATCGCGTGTCTCAGAGATTCAGTCGCGCGATTGTTGCGTCGTGACGTTGAAACGTTGCAATAAATGCCACCTGGAAAATTTTTCCCGGGTAAACAACGCCGGCTCCGATTCGGCGATTGGTTTGTTTCGCGTGCGTTGAAACTGAGGGGCCGAGATCTCTGGGACACCTTGTCGATAAACAATATGTATACATGTATATATTTTATCAAAAATGTGTTATATGTTATGAAATAAATCGAAATTACGAAAGCTGCATACATCGATGCGTATTCGTTCCCTCGCCAAATCCTGCTGTCTCTTGATTGATTTCAGCAAACGACATCACGACATCAGCCCAGTTGCAAAATGTTGCACGTGTATGCCTTGTTCGATCGCGTCGTGAAAGTCGTAAAACAAAGGCTGATTAATTACTTCGGGAGGAAATCGGGAACGGCAGTCACGTGTGCGAAAGCGTAACGAGTATTGTGTACGAGCAGGAGTATCCTTTTTTCCAAGGAATTTTGTGCTGCGGCCTGTCGAATGATTCAATCGATTAACTTTGAAGCGTGACAGCTAACGACACTTTGGATTAAACGCAAAAATATCGGTCGTGTGTGATGAATGAATAATTGATCGTTTCATTCGTTTGCTCATCCGTACTTTTCGGCGGAGAATCGAAGCAATTCCTTAACGATACTCTATCACCATTTTCAGACTATGAAAGCAATCCCTCGCCATTTTCAGATCGTGAAAGTCGCTTTCAGCCGACGTTCTCGAGTCTTCGCTACCCCCGATCCATCCAGGACACCCCGGACGCGGAGATAAGTGGAAATTCGTATGAGAATTTCTTCTAATTAGAGCAATGTGCGCGGGCGCGACGCGTTATACTCCCCGCGGCTTGTAAACGAGCCGTTGGGAATTTGCAATTAGGACACGTCCGACTGTTTTACGGCGCGTCCGAAGATGATATCAATTTAATTAAAGTCTTGTGACGATAATTAAATCGGCGGAATACATCATGATATGCAAAATAATGGGCGAATTTCAGAATAACGGCGCTCGTGCAACGCGATACGAGTGCAGAGAGGAACGCTAATTACAAGGATGAAAGCGCCAACAGGATTCACATAACGTCCTAAATATTTGGTCAATACGATGATGGCGTATATTATTATTACGGTAAACATAATATGTCGGCCGCAAATTGATGTTGCGTCGGTATAACTGAAGCGTAACCCGTTCGGCTCACTCGAACGTTTGCCTCGTCAATCAAGACGAATTTCGATCATCTAATTTTTCCTCCCTCTCCCCCAGATCGTCCAGATTATTTTTTCGCTTTTTCGGCATATATATATAACGCTCTCTAAGACGCAAACGACGGTGTCAATGAAATCCGGCTGCGTTTGCATTAAATTGATTGTGGAACTGCCTTTTAATCGGCCTAGGCGAAGTGCTCCGTCAATTGTCGAAGAGATATGAAAGCGCAATAAAAGAGTTCCCATCCATCGAATTGGAAACGCGATGCTCTTCCTCGCCGGGCTTCGCTCGCCAAATGCGAAAAGCTTGAAATTCATACCTGTTTTTACTGCATCGGGAAAAAGAGCGGATCGGGGAAAAGAAAAAAAAAAGAGGAACCAGAGTGCGGGTTATTATATGCAAAAGTTTTCGGAAACCTGTTTGTTATAACTACTCAACGATCTTTTATTAATAAGGCAATTGATCCGTCAAACTATTTTCTTAGAAATGTTTGTAAATTCGAGCCGCGAACACGGAAAAAATAGTCTCCAATCAATGATAAATATTCTCGTATATATAAGTAAGAATATAATAATATTCTTAGAAAATTATAATATTCTTGTTTATATTATGAAAATATCTATTTTTGATTTAAGATTAATTTGTTTCTGTGTATTGATGGAAACATTACTTATACTTCTGTAAAGTTAAAAAATATTTGACGATTCGGAAGCTAAGATATTCGCAATGAAAGATAACATTTTTTAATCGTATTCTTTGAGGTTAATGTCCTATTTTTAATTCTATTTTTACTTTCTTCTAAATAACACTTAGAATTTTAATAAAACACTATTGTGATATTAAGGATTAAAATAGAGACATTATATAATAATTTCAGAATTATTGACAGTTTTGTTTTGAAAATATAGACATAGAAAATTTATAATAATACCCGCAACATATATAAATATTTACGCATCACTTTTTATTATGTGTGCACCTCTATTAGCTCAATTGACGTGTGAAGCATTAATAAAAAGAAACTAAAAATAGATAATATTTCCGTGTTTGTAATATTATTTTTTAATTTGTCTTGATTTTGCTTAATTTCAAAAATTAATATTTATAACTTAGATAGTTAAATAAAACGATAGGAAAGTCTTTTTTCAGTAAATAATAAACTTTTAGGAGCATTTTAATATCGTCACTAAAATGATCGAGAATGTTGTCGAGATCTGAGTCTTATATCATCAAAATATATTTATTGTAATACGCAATAACAGTTACAAATCAAATCGGCGAATTAATCAAAGCTCTTCGCTGGAAGCTGAAAGCTTATTTCTAGGAAGTTTCGCGAAGGTTTATCTTCGCGAATTCGAAAAGCCTCTTTCGCCGCCGCGCTTTTGTCGTCGTTTCTTTTCGACAAACGTGACTTTCGGAGAAGAAAGGACGCGTTCTCTCTTTCCTTCTCTCTCTCTCTTTCTCTCGACGGTCTCCGTAGTTCCGTAGTCTCCGTAATTCTATGCGTCACTAAAACGTCAGGACCGCCGCATGTGTTCAATCTCGAATACCTTTATCGATAAATAGACGAAGAATGCGAGCAACCTGGAAATGTACTAGGAATATTTAAACCTGAAAGAAGATGCATGGCGGTCAGCATAGTTTCACGGTAATAATCTCTCTGACGCATTGGACAATTAGCGCTGTTCAGAAAATGACGCGATAAGCGACGCGTTACGAGGAACACGCGCGAGCAATTTCAAAGATATCTCTAAACAAATTTCCATTGCTCAGGAGAATGCAATCCGCTCTGTAACAGCATCTGCTTTTTTGTACTACAACCAGGCCGTTCGGATAAGCGTCAATTAAAATTAATGGATGAATTTAGTTCATTCTTCGTATCTTCATCGTTTTAAGTGCAGAAAACGACGGAAAAACGCTCGACTTTTCGCGGTCCAAGTTTCAATGAGCTCGCTCGACGTTACAAATATAATACCTCAAGCTTAATATTACCAACTTTCGCGCGATAATATGATTGTCCTCGCATAATATAATACGATTGTTGCTTTTTATTTCGCGTCCGGCAATTACCAAAAATATAATTCCCAAAGCGAAATCATTCTCACTGCTCGGAAATCGTTATAAATCGAGGTCGGCTTAAAATCGCGTAGAATTAAATCTCAACTTGAATCGGATTTGACGATACATGGAAAAAAATAAGTAGGTCCTACAGGTGGAAATTAGCTGTTCACGTAATACAACGGAAATTTAGTTAACCCATTTCGGGCCGGGTTGCAAAAATTTTGAGATCCATGTGATCCAAATATCGTTCAGTTACCGTTTAATACCTCAAGTCAGAATCTTCCGACCAGCTGTTTTTCCCGGAAAATAGTCGGAACATTTGTGAGAGACTTGGCATACACCTAGTGAATCATATAACGGGAATCGTCATTTACGACGATTTAAACTTTTGTCAACAATACTTCATTATTGTTTCTTCAATTTTTTATTTTTTACTATTTTTAACTAATTAATTAAAAAAGTGAGTCAAAGAGTTAAAGAGCTGTGTTTTCTCCACCCCTCCCCTCCCTCTCCCTCCCTCCCACCGTTAGAGGGTGGAGGAAGGGTGATGGGTGGTGGTCAAATGAAATTATTTTCTGAAAGGCAAAAGTCCAAACTATATCTCAGTAACAAGATCTAGGCCAGAATTTACCTTTAGCGTAAATAAAAAAATGTTGAAGATAAGTAAATTTGCTATTCCCATATAAGAACAGAGGAACGAAATGGGCTAATTCAGCTCATTCTTTTTATCCCTGCGCTTAAGCTTTCATTTCCATAGCTCAAAACTAGGTCTGGTAACTAAATTTCAGTTGTATTATGTGGGGAGCTAATTCCTTTTTTCCGTATACAAAGCCAGCTATTCCGGTTTTCCGTGGACTCCTCGTGGACTTCGCGAACTTTGCACGGACCAGAGTCCCTGCCGTTTTATTTTTTTGCCACTTTCGCGGCGCTTTATTCGCGAGCCGGGAGCGATCTTAAGAGCGCGACGATACCGATATCTATCCTCTACAGGATCAAATTTGAGGCAACAGCCTGCACCGTATTTGACGGAGTTGCGCGCGCTGCCGAAGCGACATAGCGTTTTCCACGATTTAATGGGCGAGCACAGAGCGGGAGTTCAGTCGGCGACGCGCGCTCCTTGCCTCCGTGTGCTCCCGCGGCATATCCGTTCCAGCATCCCTCGTGTATGGACCTGTGAGGCGCTCGAGAACGCAGGTGAGTGCACAATCATCAGGCTCGAATTTATCGTCAGCTAAACAAGCCGCGGCTCGCGTCCACCAGGAGCCAACGGACGTTCCGAGGATTCTCCGAAGACGTGTCGCTTCTTCCTGGATATTTCCATCGCGCGGGTTTCCATCGCGGTCTTACAAGATTTGTGTCCCAGTTTCAAATTCGAGAGCGTTCTCACGACAAATTCAAACGCCCCGGCTTCGTCCTCTTTACAAGAAGGATAAAGCAAAATGAATTGCGAATATCGCGATTTTCTTATCCCTTCGGCCGCGAAGGAGGTCGAAGATTATCCCACGAGGAATCGGAAGCGCTTTTAACGAAAAATCGTATTTATAAATATATATGTATATAATTCGTTCTCAATCTAAATATTTTCAAAAACTCCGGTTGACAAGAGGAACTTAGAACTACAACTCTCGAACCCGGTTTTTCACTTTTTGGTTAACTTGTGGCTTAAACTTAAACCGATGGCAATGCAAAAATTCTGTTCTTCTATTTATGGTTAATCACCAAGCTGGTGGCTTTGCAGTGGTAGCTTAAACAATTTGACGATTAACCGTGAATAGGAAAACATAATTTTTATATTATCATTTGGGTTAAGTCTAAACCACAAGTTAACTAGAAAGTGAAAAATCGGGCCTCGGGAGTGCAATCTTGGCGTTTAATTTCATTGCTGGCGATCGCGCATGTGAGAGCCGCGAAACTTTGGGAATTCGGACGCGGCTCGCCGCTGATTTCTCGCGAATGCCGCGAGTCGCCAAGTCACGGACGACTGTTAACGTTGTCATTAATTCGGATAACATCGCGCCGTAATGTCGGACGGTTATTTTTACACCGGACAAGAGACAAGCATGCACAAAAAATTTACTGTCGATCGTTGCGCGTCGCAGCCTTTGCTATGAATTGCAACTTCTGGAAGACGCTCTTCGGAACGGAGGGAGGTGACTTGTGCGAATGAAACGGTGAAGTCTTACGCGAGCCGAGCGAGCTTGCAGGTGACACCGAGAACTTCCAGTGAATTGTATCACAGTCTCCCGATAATTGCTCGGCCGTGATTCGCGATACTTTACGGATACGCCGGATTTAATTAGGGAGCTAAGTCTCTGCGAGGAGTTATCGAGCGATGGAATAAATTTCCAGTTCGTTAGCGAGTGACATTCGGACAATAAGAAAGAGCCGGCTGAAAGTGGAGTTGCATAATGCGGCTTATTAGCTAGATTTTCGACGGTCCCCCGGTGAACTCTTTCAAAGAGTTCTTTCGCATGAATTCGTTCCAATTGATCGGCACGATCAAGTGCATCTGTGAGCTTGCTCTCTTGGTAGAAAAAGTATCTCCGGACAAATCCCGCGTGCGAGAATATAATTTCTCCGACGAGATGTAATTTCGCGAAGTAAATAAAATAGTAGTTACGTTCACGTGTCAACTAAGTGGAATGAACAAAGTATGTTTGTTTTAACAAACAAGCGCGCAGCTCTCGAACCGTCCCGGCGACCGGAGAACTTAACGAAATTTTCCGGAGACGGGATCTCTCATCGTCTCTGTTAATTCAACAGCGGAAAGAGAGAGAGAGAGAGAGAGAGAGAGAGAAAATTCGCCGATGGCCGACATGACCATTTTTCAAACTTTATGATTGGAAAAACGTTCGGCCGCCACAACGGGCGACAAAGTTTTTCCATTAGCTAGGGAGAAAAGCGGGACGGCGATTCCACCAGGATCTCTCTCGCCCGAGAAGATTCTGCCGGAATTGCATTCTCGCTATTAAGATCATACGTGCGCTTTAAAGCGCCTCGAAAGCGTCCCTTTTATCTTCGCATAACCCTTAAACTTTCCCAGCCGGTTCATTTTGTCGAAAGTAGTGAGATAAGTCGGATGTAAACGAATTTATTTCCTCGTTGACTTCCGGATTATTCCGGCGCCCGTATGCGGGAGAAAAGAAGAGAGAGAGAGAGAGAGAGAGAGAGAGAGAGATTTTACGACGAGCTTTCTCGAGCCGGCGCAATCCCGCCGTGAACTTTTAATCGCTTCTCTCACAGAGATCGCCCAACAATGGAATCGCACGATATCGCAAAGCCTGTCTGCACCTGCTGTATATCCGCGTAAATATGTGTGATAACGCGATGTTATAATACGACAGATATTCTTCCCGGCGAGACAAAGCGAAGAGGAATTCTTGAGAAACAATTCTACGATTCTTGTAAAAATACATAGGAAATGTGGGATGTATTAAAATATATATTTATATATATTTCGCATAGAAATTTTCTCCGATTTTCCCACGTACAGCGTAGAAAGTTCCGGTTAGAATGCCCAAAGTTGTTCCAAAATAAGTTGTTCCACCACGATTAGGAATCCCATTCTTATCTCAAAGATGGGAATAAATAATTTTGTTTTCGAAAAATAAATGGCGCAGTTAAATATATAAATAGATATTTTTTCCACAAAACTTAAACATCTTTTGATATTTCATTTAGTTTACGAGATATATTGAAAGAATGCGAAAATTTCTATATCTTTGAAGAATGGTTTCACCCCTCTAAACTGTTTTTCAGCTCCCACTGAAAACTTCTAAGTTTATTTATTTACCCGGTTTACATTTATGCCAAGTTTTGATTAAAATCTGTATTTTTGGGTTCGCGAAATTTCCTCGTTAGAATCGTATGTTTGAAACGTTATATTTTTAACCAGAACCTGCATAGATTTCCCAACTACACAGTAAAAAACATTGCGTACTTTTGTTAAGACCGATCTTTGCTCACATTTTTGTGTTAAATTTTTATTTTTATATGTTAATTTAATATAATGTGTTTACGTTATCTCAACATTTTGTGACCAGTCAGTATTCAACATGTGTGAGTGTTAACACGTTTTATACTTTAGCGTCGCTTAACGTATTAATTCTGCGTTAATTTTTGACATAATATTTGCGTTCTTTCCAGCTTTTCAACATATTCATCTTGTGTTAAATTAACGCAAACATTTGCACGGACCGTTTGAGGCGTGTGTTAAGCGCGTTAAATCTAATTTATATGTTAAAATTTCTCACTGTGTACAATCCAGAATTATTTTGGGAAATCGGGCTGTAACTTCTTTAGATCCGGAGAAACGTTCTATGCGAAAGAGAAGGGGATGTGCGTGAAATATCTAAAATATACTTCCTTACTAAATATATCTCCCTTACAATATCACAAAAATATAATATCGCGTGTGCAGTTTCGGGCACGAAACTCTGACCTAGCATGTAAGTCACGCTTCTAAATGTTACGTTGTCGTTGGCCGGGCAGTCGCGCGCGTTATCAGGCGGTTATATTAATCTGGAAAGTAAGCATCCCCAACGAGTATATATATCCGACACCGTCGTACCCACGTGGTGGCTTGGCGAGTCGATCAGGGTGACGCACGTCCGTCCGTGCGTTTTTGCCAGCCGTAAATACTGGTCGAAGGCACTCTGGTGAATTTGTTCTAGCTATGGCAATCGGGAGCTGCGCCTATATGTTATTCAGCTTCTCCTTCTCTTCCCCCTCCTCCTTCACCTGCACCGTCATCGCGATGTTGTTGCTGCTCGCGGCCTTCGATCTTCTCCCCAGGCAAGTGGTGAAGCAGGTGTCGCCCTTGCCGAAGTTCTCACCGTCCTCGATGCTCTCCGGCATCGGTTGGTTCAGCGTCTCCGGCAAGTAGAGCGCCAGGAAGCCGGCCAACAGGGCGATCAGCCCGAACAGCACGGCCGGCACTTTCGGGTCCAACGAGTCCAGCAGGAAGATCATGGGGGTGAGCGCGCCGCTCAACCGGGCGCACATCGAGCCGATCCCGAGCGCCGTGTTCCTCACCACCGTGGGGAACAGCTCGGCGGTGTAGTTATAGACCACGGCGAAGGAGCCGGCGACGCAGGCCTTGCCGACGAGCACTATCGTCACCGTGATTACGGACGCGACCTCGCTGGTGGCGGGGATGTTGGCCGCGCAGATGCAGCACACGCCGCCGATCAGCAGCAGCGCGCTGACCAGGCACCTCCTGCCGGCTCGGTCCATTGTGAAGACCACCAGGATGTAGGCCGGCAGCTCGACGAGTCCGCTGAGGAACAGCATGATGAACGGGTTGCCGACGAGGTTGCCCATGTTGAGCGACAGCCCGTAGTAAACGATGGAGTTGGCGAACCAGTTGAGGCAGATGTTCAGGCTCTTCTTGCGGAGGTTCGGCGTGCGGAAGAGGTCCAACGTGCCGTGCGACTTGTCCGGCTTCGTCTCCTGCTGGGCTCGCGCTCGGCCCACCAGCTTCGCCGCGTCTATTTTCACGTCGCTGCCGTTGATCTTCAACGCGCGCTGCACGATGATGATCGCCTCGGAGGCGCGATCGTGCGCCCACAGCCACCTCGGCGACTCGTCCATCAGCCACCAGTGGCCGAGCAGGAGCGCGCTGTGCGCGCCGTACGCGATCTGCAGCCACATGCGGTCCTTGATGACGACGCCCCACGCGGCCACCAGCATGAAGCCCGCGGCGAAGGCCAGCTGGAACATCACGCCGCATACGGTTCTCCGGCTCGGGCCGACCATCTCCATCGTCAGCACGAAGCCGGTGATGTAGGCGCCGGCGGAGCCGAAGATGCCGTAGAGGAAGCGTATCGCCAGGAAGACGTAGTAGTTGTTCATGAACGCGACCGACACCCCGAGCACCAGCTGCGCCACCGCGGACACGCAGAATATGATCTTCCTGCCGTACGAGTCCGCCAGGCTGCCCAACGTCAACGAGCCCGCGAACACGCCGAGCATGTAGGCCGACTGCGCCAAGGAGCCCATCCAGCGCTGCGAGCACACGAAGTTCCATTCCATGCCGCGTGAAGACTGGAAGTACGTCGTGTCGTATGTCCAAGAGTCGCACTCCCGTGTGACGTTGTCGAGGTCCAGGTAGTGACAGCTGTCGATGGCTCGCGGCAGCTGGTCCGAATTGACCGACGAGCTGTTCCAGGAGCTGTCGGGCGAATCGCTCGTCCAAAGAAAGGACAGGTTCGTGCCCGGGACGTCGCAGCGGTGCGGCGGCACCGCCGCCACGGTCAGTAGGGACAGCATGTGCAAGCCGGCCAGAAGCGCGCCGAGTAGGTGCAGACAGAACTGGCCGGACTGGTACTTGCCGAATTCGCCCAGGTGAGACATCAGTTCCTCGAGATCCCTGTCGACGCTCGCCATCTTGCTGCCTGGCTCGCTGCGGCTTTCGGGGATTTATCGGACACCCTGTGCGCCGCTCTCGAGTCGTTGATATTCTTCTGCTTGTGTGTCGCGGTTGCGTTTACGCTGCAAGAAGGTTTGCGCGGGAATGCAAATATTTATTATACCGTATGCGGTGATTGTGAAACTAAATCGCGGAGTTCGCATCGCGCGTTGGCTTGCGTTGCGCTCGCGATAAATCGTTCCGCCTCGTCACTTTGTCGCCGGTCAGTAAATTACTTCTCCTCGTTATCGAGCCGCGTAATCTTCCCGGCGTTTAATTCGTCCGGATCCGAATGTTTTCGACTGAAAGTGACTGAAAGTCGGACGTTTCACGCTCAGCGGAAAGGATGTGCTACTATTTGTGTCGTTGGTCTCATTTCATTCGTATATACCTCAGTCTGACCTTTTTTAAGCCGTTAATTAAGAAATAAGGTTGCGCATTGATCACGATGCTGGATTAAAAATGTTCATGCACGGGGAGTTGCTACGATCACCATTTCTCCGGCCGTGTTCCGCCGCGCGCGCGTACATTATATTTGACCTTTTTGCTGCGCGCGTTTTACAGACAAATGCTAACGCGTGCTACTTCTACCGTACTTGGCTAGAAACGCCTAGTTTGTTGGGAAAAAAAGAACTTGAAAATTAACAGCACAGTCGTTCCTTTGTTCGGAGGCGCGGTTTCTCACAGACGGCAACGTTATTCTCGTATGTTTCATCAGAGTCATCGCGGAAGAAGAACGAAAGATTACGGAATATCGTTCGCGAAAGTTTGCAAAACAAAACGACAGAATGCAAAATTTCGCGTTTCGGCGATTCGTACGATCTTCTGTTGTCAGCTCGAACTTCGCCGTTATCTTCGCGACTTCGTTCGGACGTGACTCGGAACGATTTCAACTCAAAGCTCTCCTCAATAAACAGTATCAATTAACAATAACATAACATTAATGTTATAATTTGCCGATGTAAATGCGATGTAACGCGTGTGTTATGTAACGGTTACATCGTCGAGTGGGAAATTATAACGTTGATGGTTACCCCGAGTCGAAGTTTTAAATTCTACATTAAGTCTTCAAGTGAAGAAAACGGAAATAAGTTCCAACTTGCAGCATTAAAGGAGCACAATAGAAGACCTTTGAACACTTCATATAGAACTATATCAGACTGAAAGTAGGACTAAAACTTCGACTCGGGGCGTTACTGATAGCTAGTATTTACTGATCTCGATTCGATGCGGGAACGCGAGAGAGGAGGAGTCGCGGTGCAGATCGACGTGAGAGAGAATCTGTACCTCGATTTCGCTTGCGACCATCCAGTGGACCGCGGCGGGATGTCACCAGAGCGTAGAGCGAGACGATGGCGACGTGTCGATGATCGGCAATCGGCGAATCCGCCGACGCATTGACGCTCGATGCGGGACTGATCGCGCGAGCCGTCACCGCTCTAATGTCAGCAGGAGAGTCGGAGAACGACTGGTTCGCCAACCTGAAGCCGAGAGAGACTGGACGACTTCTCGTAGACAACGGAGCCGTGTGCAGCGCGTACTTGACGAAATTCACCGCCCTTGCACGCACACCGTCACTCGGGGACTCGCGTGAGTCGCTCGCGGCTTCTCATGTGGATTCCCCGGACCGGTGAATTCCAATCGTCGCAAGACGTGACGTCCGGGAAAGAGCGAGTTCCGCGAGAGATCGCGCCGTCTTATCGGTCACTGACGACCATAATCGCGACCGTACAGCTGTCGCCGCCTGTAAAGTGATAAAAGTTACAATCGCTATATCGTCCGAGATGGCCGAACACGGCCGGCCTGACCTTACGGTCGTACTGCTGCATTTGCGATTATTATATCGATGCTGCCACCGTCGCACTGTGGAAGTTTTCTGCGCGGAGTGTCGCATCGCGGGATTATTGGCGGGAGGAGATTTAGAAAGGGAAATATACAGCGACGCGTTGTCCGTGTGCTGATGCATTGATATTCCCGGCCGACTGGTTAATTATGCGCACACGACGATTAGGCGAATGATGTTTCATCGCGATTAGATTCAAGTAAATGTGTTCCGATACGATAGCGGCACGGGTTTTCCGTAGCGTGCGCAGATAAAAATTAGTAGCAAAATTCGAGACTTATATTCTAGTATTAGCAAGAATAATATATATAATCTTACGTCGAAGATGAAGCTTACACACATGAAGAAATTCGACATAGTTCCAGTAAAAATATGTTCTTGTTATTCAAGAAATGTGTGAATTGAGGAGAAAAATATTTGGATATGAAGAGCGATATTTTCGAACTGATAGGGTTCAATAAGCGTACATAGGTGACAATAGGTGTGGTAAGTTTTTGGCCTTCTGCTCTAAACAATAAAATGTAATTTCTAACAAAAGACGTTAGGTGACAGTAGGTCACGATAGGTGCAGTAAGGTTTTGGTCTTTTGCTCTAAGTAATAAAATGTAATTTCTGACAAAAGGCATTTCCCGCGCTGCCAAGTGTCGCAAAAACACTTAAATATGATATATTGCAACGTCTGACAGTGCTGGAAACATTTTTTGCTAGAACTTACGTCACAATTTAGTGCTTAGAGCGAAAGGCTAAAGGTTTACTACACCTATTATGGATTCGAACACGCAATTCCTTAGTTTAATGATCGTTCTTTTTACCAAATATTTTTTCTTCTCAATCCATGAAAATTATTTTCGAGTCTCAAAAATATGATATTTTATATGAATGAGACTATATATAGAGTTTCTTCATACATATAAGTAACTTTTATCTTCTTTATATTCTTGCTTATACATGAGAATACGAGTCTTAAATTGATATTAATTTTTTCTCATACAGCAATTATAAGATATAGAACGTCCTGGTCGATATATTTTCATTCAAAACGAGATACACAATTAATAGTCAGTCGTTTCACGTCGGTTGACGGGTAATTTGAAACTTCGTGGAACCGTAATTATTCGGACCGACAATAGTTTACAAACGACACATACGTCACACGCAAGAGAGATAGAGATAAACAGTGTAAACGACGGTTCCGCATGATCACTTTAATCGCTATTATTATCTGAAAAAAAATCAGTCCCGTCGCGTATTTGCGAAAACACGACGCTCGTAATCGCTCTCCGTCGCACTCGCGAGAGAATCTCATCTATTAGGTTGGTGCATATGAAATGTCGGATTCTTAAGTGATTGTATAAAACTGTATATCTTTCTTCAAAAGCTGTTTATTCAATCAAAGTATGCTCCATTCGCTTCAATACACTTCTCCCAACGAGATTTTAAAGCGTAGATGCCTGTCTTAAAAAAATTTTGGTCTTTAGAATTAATAAACTCTGATATCGAGTTTTTTAGACTGTCTTCATTTTCATGGTGTTTGCCTCTTAAAAACAGCTCTAAATGCTTGAAAAAATGAAAATCGGTCGGCGAGAGATCCGGTGAATATGGTGGATGCTGCAAAACTTCATATTCCAGTTCGTTCAGTTTCGCAATTGTTTTGTGCGATGTGTGCGGCCGAGCGTTGTCATGGAGCAGTAGCGGGCCATGCCGATTCACAAGCGATGGGAGTACAATTTGGTGTCTCAATATCGTTGTATGGTCAACTTTCATCCTGATAGCAAGTTCCCTCGTGGATACGGCTGGATCCGCTTCCACTAGAGCCTTCAGGTCATCATTATTCACAGACGTTTTGGGTCTTCCGCGCGGCTCATTTTGCAGTGAAAAATCGCCAGTCCGAAATTTTTCGAACCAACGCTGCACTTTCCGATTGTTAACCGTATTCTCCCCAAACGCTTGGTTTATGTTGCGTGCAGCTTTTGCAGCACTATTACCAAGTTTGTACTCATATAAGAAAATGACGCGAATGTCGGCAGAATTCATATCGGTAATAAACTCAAAAGAAATAAAAAAGGGAAGACCTTCGAGAAAACCTATTTTGTTGAAATGAGTCTCTGGCAATGGACAATACGAGTATGAATGAGGTTATGCCAAATACAAAAGTATAACGAAAACAGGGAGGAAAACGTCCGCATGTAAAGAGAATGCGACATTTCATACGCACCAACCTAATAGAATCATATAGCTTTTAAGCAGCAGGCTGAGACAGAGATTACGCTTTCGCGAAATTGTGAAAAACACTCGGCACAAGGTGGAAGCGGGAAAGGTCGATCGACTTTTTACGTTATTGCGCGAAATCGCCTCTCCTAGAAGGGAAAACTGAATGCCGCGCGCGGAGGGAACCGCGTCACGGATTCATATACGAGCATTCAAATTATCGAGAGAACAATGCGTGGCAGCGAACAATCACGACTGAAATTATCGCGTGGACTTGCTCGGGACGCCGTTCAATCGCAAAGAAATGATTTCCGTTGTAATACGGCCGGTAATAACGGCCGGTAAATATCTCAAGGAAAATTTACGAAACTAGTTGACCTCGTGATATTGTTAAGTGGAGCCAACCTGGCAATTGATTAATCGCCTTGGACCAAGACGCACACATAGGCACACGGACACGCGTACTCACACATCTGCAAATACGGCAAGTTACAAGAACGTTGTAGCTTGTATGAGAAATGTTTCAATTTGACTTCGCTGACTCCTCGAGCGGCGTCTCTGCTTGTGGTCGTCACAGCCGTGTCTGTCTGCGCTGTTTAATGTCTATTTTGTCATCGCATCACGTGCTCCCACGGTAACGAGTGTCGCGATATCGTCCCATTGGAAATTAATCGCACCGTCGTCGTCACGAATTCATCCTATCGTCACGTCGCACGGCAACTTTCGATAATTGATATATCGATGTCACGCGGAAAAGACACGAGTTTTCGAGGTCTCACCTTTACGTAATCGGAGACTGCGGTAAGACGTACCGGCAGCGTGTATATAAGTGTGTTTCGCCGCGTTCTTTATTAAAATTATCGGAGAAACGCCCGTAGCTTCATCTATAGAATCTTAATTGCACGAGACATCTCGAGATGACTGGCGGAAAGCGCACACATGTAGTTTTTTTCTCTACGAATATTTACATACGCCTACGCCGTTTCGAGCTCTTCTGAACTGGTTTTCTCGCGATCGTCGTGCCACTGTATCACGAGGAGCTCCAGTGTGTTATGAAATCCCCCGCAAAAATATATCACTGTTTTTAGCTCGCGAAAACTGTTGGTTCGGGTATTGAAAGCGTGCATTTGGCTGAGTGAGTATGACCCCGTTTCTCCGGGTCGGAAAGAGGGACACTTTTCCGTAACAACGAGTAATTATAGTGGAGTGCACACGAGTGCATCCGAATGGTATTAACATACCGTTATATGGATATTTTTGAGTAGTAAACATGTACAGTGTTGTGTAAATTGGAAGTGTGTAAACGTACATTGAGCTACGAGTGCAAAATATTTGATTAGCTCACAAGCATTCACATTGCATATTTTGGAACAGCACGATTAAATTCACGACTCTCTTTAACACACTTCTTTCCGTATTGAAACGAAACCGAGTGAAAGAAGAACGTTTTAACGCGCTGTTACTCATTAGTTAAAAACAAGCATTGAAGATTGGGCAATCTGCTCAAAAATCAGGCATACTTACATGTATTCTTCATATTCCTCCGCTTAAGATAGTTAGTTGTAGATTAGATTTAAATATAACCTGATTAGTGGTGCAATTAGGAAACATTTAACCTTCGAAAGCTGAGATATTCATAACTAAAAATGATGTTTTTATACGTGTTTTTTTTTTGTACATTGATATTCATAACTAAAAGTGACATTTTTTATATGTTCTTTTTCATTTTTTATATGTTCTTTTTATACGTTGAGAGGTTAATATAGAGACGTTATATAAATATTTCAAAATTATTGACCAATTTGATTCGAAAATACAGCCGTAGAAAATTAAAAATTTTTAGTAATACTCCTATATATATCCTATATATTATATATACGTATGCACATATTTAAATATTCATATATCACTTTCTATTACATGTGCATTTCGATTAGTTTAATTTATATAAATAAAACATTGATAAGAAAATGAAAAATAAATAATATCTGTGTTTGTATATATATATATATGTATTTCCTTTAATTTTACTCAAAATTAACATTTATTACTTAGATTTTACTCAAAATTAACATTAATTACTAAGATTTTACTCAAAATTAACATTTATTACTTAGAATTACATGAAGTTAACTGATAATATAAAAGAAATTAATTGGATGAAGTTATGGAAAAGTATTTTTTTCAATAAATAGTAAACTTACATAAGAGCCCCTTAATATCATCACTGAAAATCCGACACACTATTACACAAATACCTTAATAAACTGGGCATGTCTGAGAGTTCAAGAAACGAGCATAAAAATGATAGAACCGATTAAAAATGGGACAAAAATTGACCGTATGGGAAGTAAAAACGGTGAAATATTTTTGTAAGAGGTCTGTTTTTTTTTTACCTGAACTAGATTGCACTTTTTGCCTCAAGAGCGAAACAAGCACATGACCTGACGTTGGAGAGAGCAGGCATGAAGTTCCAGCACTGGTTCAGCCAGAAGGAACAGGCCTGCGGTGGGGACCCTCGCAACTCGACTCTTCTTCGGGGAGCGCTCGAAGGCGCGTACGTAGGTCGCACAAAACGAAACCACGCCGAAACTAAGGAGCGATGCCGATGGAGCCGAACGCGAAGACGGAAGAAGCGGCCACCCAAGTCTGGGCTGAACTATCGGCCTCAAATGAATAATCGCTTCGGTCATGTGCTCACCACATGTCGGTTACCACTGCATGTAGAGCCTCGTGCTCGTCACACACACAACGTGCACCGAGTATCGTCCGGCGAACTCGATACTCCGAAAAGTCCGACGGCGACATCGTTCGCTGGACCCACATCAATCAAACGCGTATTGCGCGCCCTTGACATCAGTGAGCCCGTCACCACGGAGACGATAATCGCCGATGAATGTGTTGCCGGTCCGAAAAGAAGGAACGCGCCAATCGTTCGGCCTGTCCGCGAGCGGATAGGCGAGATCGTTTCGCAAGATCGAGATCGGTGTTTGCGGTAACCGGGCATACTCACCTGTCCGTCGAGCGAGAGCTCACGTTCCCAACGAGAGATACTCGCCGATACGGCGGCAATTGCGAACCGGCCTCACGGTCAATCGCTGGCTGCTCGGTCGAGGGTCGTATTCTCCGATAATATATGTTAAATTCAGGCAGTCGCTGCTTCGACGAATCCGCGCGCATATCATTCCCGTGAATGTATTAAAACCGCTCACCTCGCCATTAAATTACAGTCACGGTACGTCGCGTATGTCGAATGCGACGGTGCGACGCGGCGGTCATTCGGGCGCGTGCGAGAGAGAGCTGAGGTTGCCGCCGCGCTTTTGCAGACGCGAATCGTCGACGCGACAAGATAGAGAGGAATCTCGCGTGATAAAATTTGTGTCAATAGCGGACGCTATGCGGACGCGACGCTGCACGTTCGAACGGTGTCGTTCGGCCAACTAGGCGTACCGCCCTGTCGTCCTGACAAAATTACGTTTCAAGGTAACCTTCATGATAATAGCGCGTAACGAGCTCGATCGGTACTTTTTGCTCTCGCTCGGCCGAGCGCGAATTAAGAGATGTTAATTGTCGATAGCGCACCTCGGACTTCGTCGCTTTGCTCGTTTGCTCGTTGCGAAATAGAAGGGCTGCCTACGCGCGAGCCGATGTAACGCGGGATAGGAATTTCGCGGGGAAAAAATTATGCGAGGTCACGCAGAAAAAAAAGAGGCCGGAATCAGGGAAATGTAATCGTATGTTTTTCAGCCTCTTAAATCGAATACTATTTTGATCAATTTAAGTACGTTTCAATAAGTTATACACAGAAAAGAGTGCTAGATTCAAATAAATAATTACTTCACTCCTTGGCAAAATTTTACTTGGAGCAAGTAATATTTATTTTAATAAATATAGTAAGGAAGTAAATTTGCTAAGAGTATCGGAATAATTATTTAATTGAATATTGAATATTGAATATTAAATATTGTTGAATATTGAATCAACACCAAACATTGAAATAATATAAACACAATATGTAAAATTAACACATAAGTGTGTTAAAAATTTGATACGAAAATTTTAAGGACCTACTCGACCGACTTTTTTAAGACAAATACAAAATGCTTCATATCGTGTAATTGTTATAAATTTTTCTGCCCGGTACATATTTCGTAAAAAAAGTCTGATAATTTTAATATTATGAATTTAATTTTTATAGCCATTATTTTAATACATACAAGTTCACTTTACAACAAATGTCTACTTGTATAGAATATCATATTATATAAAATCAATTATATTTCTATTTTTAGTGAATATTTGCCAAGGAATATTGGAGTAACTATTTTACTTGGATCAATTAAATATTACTTGAATGCGGTAACACTTTTCTTTTTGGTCTATCAATCATGTAATTTCCGATCAAGCGTCGAGTCTGATCGGACAACTTATTGCACGTGCGATCGGGTTTCCCCGCGTTTTCGGAAGTTGAATTCGTTATTCCCCGAAGTACAATAAAGTACTTTGCGAAGTTCAATAACGTCGGGCGCGATCGATAATACTTGGGCAGGGGCGAATTTGTTTCTGGTATAAATACATAGGTAATCAACTCTCTTATCGGAGAAGACGGTTATCGCCATGTGCATATGTAGATTCTCGAATATCATCATCATAGGTGCACAAACCGATCGGTTTGAGGTTATTTAAATTGGAAATCGCAAATAGGATATGCAACGAATCGCGAATAAGAAGGACAGAGTCGCGATTATTGTCGAGTACCGGTAAACGAGGACAAATTAAAATGTTCGCTTTAACCGTGATGATAATTCAGTAGGAACGTTCCAGATCGTATTTGAACTCCCCCTTGTCGCCTCGTGTAAATTATTCATCGCGTTAAGATAGTCGCATTTAATATTGATCGTCGCGTTAACGTTAATTACATTAACAGACTCGACTGCACGACCGCGAATTATTACGGGGAACAAAGTGCAATCAAAGTGCAGGCACGTGACGCGTGCACGGAAGATTTTTTGACACGTCTGGAAATGTTTAACGCGTCTCGGCGCGTTGATAAGCGAAACGCGCGAGATGCGAGGAAATTCTTGATGCAACATCGCGTGACGTTTCGGCGCGCCACTTCGCCATGTCGCGAAGTAACGTTGAGCGCGAGTGGTTGATATATAATTGGGACATTTAACGTCTTGATATTCTGATGTACAAACAATGTCGCGCGAGCGGCTCAATTTTGACAGCTGTCGCGGTCGCGCACGCGCGCACGAGGGGGAGAGAGAGAAGGAGAGTGAGGGGGAAGGAGCGCTCGAGCCATTGAGCGGCGTGCATGTGTGATTATACCGTTGTTTTCTCGCTATATCAACGTCGCATAAATCACCAAGATACATGGTGCGACTGGAGCTTCATTTTGATAGGGTTTTATTAGGCGGCGCCGTGCAGCCACGCTCAAGGTAACCTGTCGCTTTTTTCCTTATTGGTGCCGCCGGCTAAGGTGCATCTGAAGCGTAATTTTATTAGGAAAATAGGAAAATATGGATTTATTTCAAGTTACCCGCGCGAACACGGTGGTCACAGAATTCCCGGATGCAATTCATTTTGCGCAACTTATGACGTCACTCCAGGGTATTTTGAGATTTGCTTATATGTTATTTATTTTTAATCTGGCAATCCCTTTTTATTTTTGATTGAAAGTGCTTAAGTAAAACATAGAGGTACATAGAGAAAGAAAAGAAAATATGGCATAATTATACTATAATTATATTAGCTGCGCTGGCAAAAGTTCGTAAGGTCATAAATAGATGGACTAACAAAAGATGAATCATTCTATCGGTGTGGGTTAAATTGTTGCCTGAAAAATGGCAAAATTTATGGATAGCAACTGCCAATACTTTGATTAAAATAGTATATGTTATCTCATTGTTAATAATAAATAAAAATTTATAATATCATACGAACTTTTGCGAGTACCTAATAATTAAAGATATAAAAAATAACTTCCAGATATATATATATGTATCGCCTGAATCAGCAATAATCAATAGATTGTTTAGACTAAAAGAGCATCAATATATACTACATTCCTCTGTTTCAATCTTTATATTGTTAAAATATATATTTTGCGCACATAGTCAGAATTTCAGGACGTAACGTGCTCGTTATATTAACTGCCGAATTTTACGATAAGCGAAAGTTGTGCATGGTGACGAAAGTGCCTTATATTGCGATGAAAGTCTGGGTCGTCTCTTCGGGTCGCGCACTGTCGCAAAAATGAAAGCGCAAGATCGAAAAGTTGTTTGAATTCAAGAGCGATTCTGATTATTCGAAATATTACACATAGACGTGCGGACTGTGCATCGCACATCTTTCATCTTACTTCACGTTTACTTCACGAAAAATCGACGCCACCTCCAAGTCATCGGTCGGTGAATCTCCGTGCGCACGTATTCTCGGTCCGCACATGGATCACCGGACAAGAGTGTAACGAGCGAAATTTTAAACGTTAATGCAATTTCGAATGTACTTTTAAGTGGCGTATAAATCGCGAAGTAGTGCAGCGCGACGACCAACGCGTCCCACCGCGATTTCAAGATGGGAATTTCTGTCTCTCTCCCTCTCTCTCTCTCTTTTTCTTTCTGCTATAAATTCTAACTCGAGTCATCAGTTTGCTTGTACGCCCCATTAAGAGAGATACGCGCTCCGGTGAAAATGTGGAAAAATACAGCGACGCATCGTTCTCATGACGAGAGATCCGTCACGTACGCTCGAGACGATGTCTTTCTCGTTCGGTCATAGGAGAACAATGATGATATTAATAATAACAATACATTTTCGCTCGCTCGCTTGGCGCGTCGAATAAAAATAAATTCGGCTCATCGGAGAGCGAAGGCGAAGACGGAGGCGGATGCGAAAGAAAGAGAGAGAGAGAGAGAGAGGAAGAGAGAGACATTTGAACTTACTTGCTGCTCAGTAAAAAGTAATGCGGAAGAAGACGGAGACACGAACAGAACGAAATTTCAACGCTGCTTGACGGAATGCGGGTCAGACGCAAACGCGGGATCGGCTCGCCAGCGAATAGAATCTGGAACGGCGAGGCACACTCTGGCGCGCGTGTGGCGCGAACTCTCGTCGGCGATAATGGAAAAGCTATGTTGACTACGGGCGATACGGGCCGTCCCGTTGTATATTTGTGCTCCGTGCAAAAAAAAGAAAAGAGAAACCGAGAGGCGCGGGTGTCGCGCGAGTATTCCGGAGACAGGCTGGAAATTCAACCAGCCGCCTGAAGATAGACGATTTCATTATCGTGAGCGCGCGAGTGCTCTACCTGAGCGGTACAGATTCGCATTACGACTCCGACTGACGTTTCGTCACTCGGCAATTCGATTATTATTTTTCGGCTATCCCCCGCGTCGCCAATCGCGTCGGTTATCGTTATCGGGTTACATAAGCAAGCGGTCAGCCTTGCTGAAAGAAGGATTTGATAACGATTGCCAAGATTTGGCGAAAGAAGGAAATTTGGCGTAGTACTGTATACTGGACATAAATATATTATATATACTATATATAAATTGAGCAAGGAAAGCTCTGTCACTTTGCAAATTATCACGCAAAATTTCGAGTTATTAATGATAAAAAATAGCCGTATAAATCTTCTTTAATTAATAACTCAAAACTTTGCGCGTTATTTGCAATAATGGTAATGGATTCTTTTTTTTTATTCAAGCCTAATCTACAAATATATTGCTTACCTAGCGACAGTTTCAAGGCTCGAGGTTCAAGGTTCAATATACTGTTGTCGTTAGGTACAACAGCTATCATACACTTGTAGATTAGGCCACTCTAAACGAGAAAGTTCCTTACCATTTTGCAAATAACACGCGAATTTTTGAGTTACTAATTAAAGAAAGCCTCTATACATGTCCACTTTCGATCATCAACTCGAAATTTTGCGTGACTATTTAATTAAATCTTAGTAATTATTACTATATATATAGTACTATAAATAATATATAACATATGGAACTAAATAATACTATAATACATGGAACTAAATAATTTCGTTACATTAATGAAACGTTTGATTCGTTGAAATATATTCATCGAATCTTGGTAATCGTTACCAAATTCTCTTTTTCACTGAGGCTTTTTGCAAGTGATTAGCCCGGCGTGGTTACGAGTAACGGATTCCGCGTGCACGCATCACTGACCGACGTAATTGCCGGGTATTGATAACAGGTTAAAGCGCTCATTTTCTCCGCGGTCGCGCGTTCCATGGTAATGATAACGTCAAGCCTCGTCGTTGACACCGGTGATACCGGTGGAGCGAGTTCGATCGTGCGATCGTAGGAACGTGCACGATACGTTTCAGCGTATTGGAAGCTTCCTAGGGTCAAAGTTGAGCGCGATAAGTGATACTTGGGGACTGCTGCAGCTCGACGCAGCGCCACGGGCGCGAAAACGGGGTAACCGAGCTGAGCGGCTCCCTTTGTTTCTTCCGAACGAAGTCGCCGCCGATCTCTCGTAACGTCATTCGCGCGTCGACGACACGAGTGTTCCGTTTAAACGATATGTTTGTGGAGCTCATGCGATCGCCTCGCAACAGCGACTGCCGGCGAATAAGATATTGATAACGCCGAGAAGGCAATCAATACACGGTTCGGGTCAAGACGATTCGCGGCCGAGATCGAGTTATCGCGAGTCATTCGCTCGAGGCGGCTCTCGTTATCCGATTATACGATTTATTTTACGAGTATACGCGACGGGCGGAAGTAGAACCACGGGGGTGGGCGGCGGTTCCAAGTGGATAATAGCGCGAGTAGATATAGGGTGAATGCACCGGGTATGCACCAGCAAATGGACAAATACGCGCTTACGTTACGTTAGTGAGGCAAATACCTGACTGTCAGCCGATATGTATATGTACGGTATATGTTTTACGTGACATATTGTACGAATGTAGAAACATATTTTGGCTGTAAATTGAAGTTGAAAATAAGCATAGATACAATTCGAGATGGTTATCCATCTAGAAATATGTCAACTTTATAAATGATGGCACGCTTTTGCAACATTTTTTATTGGCGTATTCATAAAAACGCATTCCAACCTCTTATAAAGCATAATAAATGGCATAAAAAATGGAAAATAAAAAAGAAAACACGGAGATTTTATAAATTGTTCAAATTGACGTTCTTCGGCATTGATGAATGGTACATTGCCATTTAAAATGGATCAAGTAGCCGTATGAAAAATATTATGGATGTTTTTTTATGTGTTCACATGTATCATTAATACATCGTATTAATTCAACTCGAATATTAACTTTCTTTTCGTGTACTAAACTTTCGATCTTTATGTTTTCTTTCTCATTTTCCATTTGTGATAAAATATGTCCTAAGAAATTGTAAATATTTAATGTTAATTGTATATGTAAATTGTATTATTTATAAACTTTAAACACTTGTAGATGGAAAAACGTTTCGAATTGGAGCCGTGTTTGTAAGATATTCTCTATTTCAATGAATGTTGCATTTATATACAGAATATGTATGTCGAGTTGTAACTGCACGTATGAGTGCGCGTATGACTGAATTGAGTTATATATATAATATACATTAATATCCAATTTAAGGAAAATACAGCCAAATGTATTCATAATGATTTTTGTCCGTTTTCTTGAGCTTGTTTATTAAATACTCGTTTTGACTTGATGGGGAAACAAGAATTATGGATGGACAACGTGGACAAATTGTGAATAAACGATTCCATTACACGTAATTTGAAGAAAACACAGTCAATTGTGCTAATGCCGATCATTGTTTATCTTTTCGACGCATCTGATGAAAACAGTTTAAAATCACAGTTCTTTACTTTATGAACATCGTATTGTCGAAGTCACTGTTGTTTTCTTTTTCTACATTTTTTCCGACAGAGACATTTTCAGTTCCGATTTCCACGCGGAGACGCTGATTTATTCTGTATTCTTGCCGACGGCCGATCTCGACGAGATCGTACCGTGTCGCCACGCGCTCTGAATGCAGAGAATGTAAAAGTAAGAACTTGGCAATAAGAGGTTGGAATGCGTTTTTATGAATACGCTAATGTATGGTAAGCGTGCATAGTGTGTGTACACGCCGACACGCTCGCACTGTACAGAGACGTTACGATTCGTCGTTAACCGACATTAATGATAACCGATCGTCTGTTCGGCGACACGAGAAAGACATCGGATTGTTTGGGAAGCCGGCGGGATATCGACGCTGCAAATAATCCGGTTATTAAGAGCCTTATCTGCGATATTGATTTTGCCCGGCGGTGTATTTTACCGAATCGTCGCTCCGAATAAGCGTTCTCGCCGAACGAATCGGTCGAAGAGAACGAACGGCGTCTTCCCGTCGTGGTTGTTCGATTAAAAATACGCGTGTCACACGCGGCGAGCCAAGGTGAATGGCAACACATCGTTGTCGCGTCTCCCGAATCGATTACTCGACACGCGCTTGTCCGTGCATGGTTGAGCAATTACTCCGCAAATTGTCCGTCATTGTGGCGAAGAACTGACCTTCCTCACGTCACTTTTACGACCGTCGCGGATTATTGAGACGTCGCGACACATTACGATAACCAAGAGGCGTAAAGCTGGATCCGCTTCCTGTCTTGTCGTCCTCTCTCAGGGTCGGCCTCAAGCCGTTAAAGCCGCAATTAGCGATTCCCGGCGTTAGGCCAGATGAACGTAGTGCACCGTGAATGTCACGTGTCTCCGACGTTCATTCTAACACAGACCATTCTAACCGGCCACGCGTGCCGTACGACGACGACGACGAATGTGCGCGTACTAAAATAACACAGGATATATTCGGTGATAAACGAAGCTCGGCGAAGAGAACGATACCCGTTGCCGGTGATTGCGGCGATCCGAAATTTTCGCGCAGCTTTCGAAGCTTTCGACACTCGATTCTCTCTCTCTCTCTCGTGGCACAAACGTAATACTCGGATACGTTCTATGGAATTTTTACTATTTTTACGGCAAACCAAAGGGACCGCTCCCCTCGTTATTGAAGTGGAATTATAATTATACATGGGTAAAAATTTCCACTGAAATTTTTTGTCACTTCAACACGGGGGAAAGTGTTAAAAGCTACATGAATTAATATATTCATCCCGTTAATATATGTTGACAAAGTGAATGCGTTTTAACATTATATTTGTATACTTTTACACAAATGTTACTCTGTATAACACGATCTCCATATTAAAATAATGCAACATATTTTACTGAGAAATTTTATCGACATGTAGCCTACTTACAAGCGAAGAACGAGAATATTCTACGAGCAAAGTGAACGTATTGTGATAATTCGCGAGGATGAAGGAAACGTTAACCTCCGTCAAGGAGAGATCGATCGATCCGCGACGAAGGATATCGCGGTGCGCGCCAAATTGCGTCCGCCGCCGCACATCCTGTGCCACGAGTGTCGAGGCCACGGGGTGACGCTCGAGGAAGCGGGCGGAAAAGAAGCCCGAGAAATTTTCGGGTTTCTCGTAGAAGAACGGGTTTTGGTCGGGCATGGGTTTCGTTTACGTTGCCATAGGCACCGGCAACGTACGCTCGATTACAATGGTGGATACGTCGGTGTCCCGTTCCGTAAGGGCACACCACAATGAAGCGTAACCTAAGCCCCGACACGACGTAGATGGACCGTGTCTTCGTTCCGTTCACGGTGTAGAATTACCCGGTCTGCGCCGCCCCGGGAGATTTTCGCCCGTATTCAGATCTCGAGAGCTTCCCAGCGGCGAAAGAAATTTGATGTGTCGCCGTTCCTCTCCCTCGCGGGAATTTGATCGCCGAAATACGTCAAGCCGATAAGAGTCTCTTGCCGCTAATGGAATAGCGACGTTCGCTCTCCTTCGGCATGTATGCGGCGCCACGATAAGGAGCGCTGCCAAACGACATGAATGAAAAACGACACGGTGCTCCGGCCAATACAGGCGACTCGTGTCTCCCGCGAGATTTAAGGGACGATACAATTTCCGCTCAACAATCGGCCGCCCTGGACGTGGACGTTATTGCGTCAAGGAGCTGGCCGGGACAGCGCCTCGAGACAGTATCGAGACGCTTCGCGGCCGGGTCGTTCGTTGCCAAACGGAAGACGATCGTCCGTCGTGAGAGTGAAGAGAAGAATCAAATTCACTATCGAATGCCGTATTCACGAAGCGGCGTGACATGAGATGCCATTCCCAGGGCGGGAATGAAGGACACGCGCGACACACGCGTCTCCCCTAATTTCGCGCTTCCGAGGTTCGCGCTCGAAAGTGGAGTTCTGGGTTAATTCGCTTTCGCGCACTTATATCGTTCAGTGCGCGCGACGGTACAAGCGGGATTCAATAATACCCCCGACTCTCGTGTGTGTGACAAATCGTGCGTTACGGACCCTCGCAGCCGACGCGGATGATTTCAATCAATTAGGGACGCTCGTTCGCCTAAATCAATTATCCACTCCCCACCCTGCGCGGCGGGGCATAATTTATAGGATTATTAGGCACTTACCAAACTGATTCCAACCTTAGCCGATCGATTTTCGGCCGCGATGGGGGATTAAAGACCGCTCGTTTCTGCGTTTCTCTCTCTCTCTCTCTCTCTCTCTGCGAATTCGCCGGTAGTCGCTTAAATAAGACCTACCTGGAGTCGTACAGTAACGACACTGATTTCTGATCTTTTCCCGCCGACTCGCTTCACTATGATGCGATAACCACGCTCTACGTGTATTATTACGCATGATTGCCTGCTGCTTTTTCAATATTTTTACAGATGTTTCTGGATAATAAAATTCTCGGCAAGATAGTGGAGAACGTTCGGCTCGCGCGAACTGCTCGGCTTGGGTTTCTACGGTGGGCAGATTAAATAAATATTTTCTTCGACTATCGGCGCGTGATGATGAGACGCTAAGGAGACGATACCCTCGCCGACGATCGTCCTCGGGATCGTGCTTGAGAAATATCGCTCGAGCCGACGGAGCGCGCTCGAGTGTCCTCGGTTTTATTTCGAACACACGCGTTGTCCTTATTACAAGAGTCGCGTTGATTGTGTACACTTGTATCTACAAATTGCGCGTTATTGGAGACGTGAATTTGATTACGGGTAAGCGGAGAAAGACATGTGTCTCTCGGATGGTCTGATAACACTTTTACTTGAGACGCGAGCGCGCGCGAGGAACGTCTCCTTCCGCGTCGTCGAACGCGGAACAAGCGAGTCGGGGGAACCAAGACGGAAAACAATGTTTCCGATAAATTACGTGTTGCGGCTCAAATATCTGCAGCGCGAAAGTTGGTGCATTAACGCTACGTAACGTGAATCATGCTGTGACTTCGTAGTAAACGTCGCATAAGCAGTCTCCTCGAACCGCTACTCGTAATAGGATTACTTTTTCAAGGAAAACGCCACTTCACGCGTCATTAATACTTCCCCTCCCGATGGCTGACTAATCATTCACCTGAGATCGCGCGTCCCGCCCGTGAGGTGACGGTATAGCAATAAATTCGTATCTAAAATTCAAGCGCAATTATCAGTGCGCTATAGCGAGTAACTTTGCCCGCTCGAAACAATTACGCAGTGCGCTGCAAGCGCGCAGTATGTGCAAATGTGGTCAGATAACAATATGCGGTTATTGGCGCGCAAACATTTACACGATAATACGTAACTATACACGGCACTGCGCGTGGAATTTTTGTTGAATAATAATATAGCACATTAATAGCGTAACTTGCTACACTTGTATCGCGCGATTAGGATATATTCACACTGAAATGAAAATTTATATATGACAGCAAAATAAACTAGTCATTCGATCAGATATAACCTCGAGGTTTAAGCTGATTATACATTAATTTACCGTACATACAAGAAAACAGAAAAAATTGTCCCATACTGGCATATGAATTTTCAACGCTGCAGCTTTGATTTGATATCGTTTAGCAAAATATTTTCATTTTCTGATCCTCTCTAGACTTGTACAGAATCCGTTAGGACACGTTATGCGGGCCTAGAAAAAATCAATTATTTTCAAGAGACTCAAAATGAATGTAACACATTTTGGTAACATAAATGTTGACGAATATTGTACAACTGTAGGTTTTTTTTTAGAAAGTTTCAAACATTCTTCAAATATCTCCTGAAATATTGGCAAGAGAAAGCACTTTTCCATCGTAAAATTACGCTTATTTTATCCAGAAATTTAGTTATTATCTCGCCTCGTAAATAAGAACACAACATAATGTGAAATTACTTATTTCGTGGCATGTTCTTTTAGCGTATTAATATATATAATACTACCATCACTATTTAAAATAACATAATATGTAATATAATTTTAGTAGTGTGATAGATATAATTGAAAGTTAACGTGTTGAACTTGTTTCAATACCGTTTATTTACGACTTATATAATTGCTATTGTAACCATACGGATGCTTATCACATTGTAAAGAAACAATCATGCGTTCCAACTTCAATTATTTCTCTTTTTTTATTCTTTGTTCATTTCGCTAATTTGCGAAATATATTATTTATTTCAGTGATTTGAAATTTGTTTGCAAAACCTCTCCGATGTTAACGTATAATTGCGTACGTAAAATTTTTCAACAAGTGCGAATATATTTGTTTCGCTTTACATGTAAAATGCGATATCGCCTGTATGCAGAAATTAATCACAGGACAGACACGAAAAAGTGCAAATACTTTGAGTAAACGATATTTTCAGCATTTATCGATGACGTTTACCGATGAATGATAAAATAACAATAAATGATGAGAATTTACGATTATTTGACTATGGGACGTCATAAAAATACATTTGTATCAACTTGTGGGGGGACTTGAAAAGATGATTTTTGGGTAAGAAATGTTGGTCTCAGATTAATGTACCGTATGTGCGCGTCTATGAAAACAGCAGAAAGACGGATTCGTTATGTTTGTGACATAGGCCAGTGGTCGGAATTATTTGCACTTCTGTAAAGTGATTTTCAAGGACTACGTCTACTTTGTTCCCCTTGCCTCTCCCGCTCGTCCTTTGAACCATGCAACTGACAGTTGTCACGCTCAGCCTCAGATCTGTCAACTTCATAGGATTTGCAAGACGCTCTATAATTTCTGAAAAGTTCTTATTGAAACTAGTCCTCAATGCGTGTTATTTTTATACGCTATCAACACAATTATACTGTTAAAATTACAACGATAGAACTGTAATTTCGATAAAAACTTTTCAATAACTAAGAAGCGCCTCACAGGTCTTATATAAATTTGTCGGACCTGAGGTCACGCGTTGCAACTGCCAATCGGCTCGACGGGGGAGTGAAAGAGAGGGAAAGGTAGAAAGTAGGTACTTGAAAATCACCTCAAAAGTGCAAGTAACTCCGACTACTGATATATATATTATAGTGTCTGGGCAACGACGTACAGTTCGTGTCGTTGCTTTCCGAAATTTTCCATACCGCCTTAAAATTGTTTCGACGTTATAAGTATATCCTAGCCGGGCAAGACTGTAATAGTACTTTTTCGACTCATGAATATTTATATTTTGGGGAAAAATTGGCAGCGTGTGTGATTCGTTCGCGAGTTGCCGTCATTTCCGCCGGAACACTGTAATTATAAATATTGCGCGAGCGATATCGGATAGCTGTTATTTCTAACTTATTCGGCTTTCTTTCGCATTAGCGATTCAGTCTGACGAACGAGACACTCACATACCATCGTAGACCGCGAAACAACTTATTCATCCGTCCAATATCCTCGTGATCAGTAGAAAAAGCCGCTTACGCGCGTGGCTAAGCGAAAGTGAGAGTAAGGCAATAATCCGAGAAGCAATAGATATCTCCGAGAATTGATGCCCGCGTGGATAATTGTGAAACGTCTAAACCGGTCGATGACGTTTCTGCACGATCTTTCCTCCGCAGAAATGTCCCCTCTTTTCACTACTTCACCTGCGTCTCGATAGAATTTCCACGCTGAGCTTCCGCCGCAAGGGCGCCCGAAGGGACACGGTCTCGACACGGTGTCCGGCAAATCCGAGAGGAAAGATCGATTCCGATTCGGTCCACGGAATTCGCGGATGGCGGCCGAGAGGCAGACGACGGCTGCTGGGCCACGGTAAACCCTGGGAGACATCCTGGATCTGGGTTAATTCGGAACGAGACGCATCATCCTGTGCCGCTCTCCGTCGTCCGCCGGATATCGATCGCGCCGCGCAGACGACGAGCCTCGGTAACGAACCGGAAACCGATCGTATGGCAGCCCGCGATCCAGGAAAGCGGCTGCACGTCAGACAGCCGCCACTAGAGCGGCCAGGTGGAAGGGCACCCGTCGCTGGAAACCGACACGGCGATCGCGGCGGCCAGGAAACCCGGATGACGAGGAGAGGAAGCGACGAAGCTATATCGCGCCTTGCTCCTTGGCAGTTGCGCGTGAACCATCGAGCGGTGCGGAGCGCTCTCGTTGGTGCCGACGTTGGTGATCCTGTTGGCCGGTCGGCCGCCGATGGTGCGACGTGTTGGCGCGGAATAAGAGGGACCAGCGGCGGCCACGAGTTCGCAAAGCGAAGTCCAGCATTCGTCGAGATCGCAGCTCACGGTATTGATTGATCGGCTCTTTAATTGCGGGGCAAAATCGACGTAGCTTTCGAATTGTCGTGCTGCCGAGACGCACAGAATAGTGACGTCGCGTCTCGCCGGTATCGCGCATGTGAATCTACCTGTAGCATCGTCGTCGAGTTATCGCGAGATTAAGATACACGTAGGCGAGGAGGAAAGAAAAGAGGCTGTGCGCGGACGAAAGCGGGGTGTCTGGAGGAAGGCGACCCGGCGAAGTTCGTCCTGCCGGCCGTTCTCGCGACCGGTTTCGCTCAGCCGATTGTTGTTGTTGTCCCCGCGCTCGAAGTGCGTTCGAAGTTGTCGAGGAGAAAATTCGCATCCCGGGTTATCATCAGACGCGCCAACGTGGGCTTCTTCTGCGCTCGGCTCCTTCGGGCGAGCGATCGACCTTGATCGCACACACGTTCCGCTATCGATTTATCGCGCTCCGGCAAATGTTCGTCGCGGAACATATCGCTCCATTGTGCCGTAGGCAAGGAAAAAAATCCGGTTTAACGCCGCGCGGTATTGCGTACGGATTAAACGTTCAGCGCGAGAGAGTCGTGTTGATCGGCTCTTCTCCTCGGGAGATGAAGACGCGATGGAGAGAGCGCGGCTGTGTGACGTCCTTTATGGAAGCGCGTAAACAACATTCGCGGCACGATGTATCGAGGAACGGAGAGAGAAAATAACGGGATGCGACGCGTCGCCTCGGAGAAGAACGATAAGGAATTGGTTCGTCCCCCGCTCGTCCCGTCCGTCGAGAGCCTTTTCGTAATTTGCGCCGCTAATAGCGGCGGCCGCGTCTCCAGGAAATCTGCAATCATCTTACCTGTCCGGGGGAGTATGAACGCGGCGGATAAATCTTGTCATTACTGGCACGGGGCGTACGCTCTGATGATATCTCTCGTCGTCCCCGCTCGGGCCGAGATGCCGCGCCGAGGGAAATCGCGCGCAGGCTCCTCAAATATGTCCTACATTCTTTTTACGACGTGAAATCTGCACGGCCGATTATTTCGCGCGCGCGCTCGCTCGCCCGCAACGTGGAAGCGCAGGTACGACGAGATACCGCGCGACGACGAGCGCGAATAATTTACGGGCGGAGAGTAAATTGCGGGCGAACGCGGCGAACATGTGGACAGGTGTTTATCTTGACGATTCGCGGGCGCAAGTTTGTTTGTCGAGCCCCCCCTCGGTGCCTTTCAATTTAAGCGCAGGTGAAGAAATTAGTCAGCACGCGTGAGAACGTGGTTGACATCATCGTACCTGTGTATTCGTTGTATACCTGCGACGAGCCGGCCAGGCGCGCGGACTTTCCGCGTGTTCCGTCTCGACGATCGGACGACAATTTTTACGTTAGCTACTTATTGCTGTTGTTATTTATTATAATCGTTATTAATGTTATTTTTTATTACCATAGCAGAAGGTGTGCGAGAGAATTGTTTATATCCGAGGAATATTTGGTTAATTATAAAATAAAGAGAATACACGCGCGCACACACGAAATTTAATTGGTGCAAGAGTTTACATTTCTCATTACGGTCGACGATTCGTTCCGCCCTGTAATTAAACGTGAAACGTTTCTACATGCGATATAATGCCGGGCGTAGTTGGATAAATATCAACGCGAATCTCGTTTACGCGATCGCGTAAATAAATCCGGATTAATTCTTGCTGCGCATTTTCCCGGGGCGAAGGCGCATTCGCCCTTCATTTATAATTTCTGGCATAATGTCCGACGGGCGAGTCACACCGGGACGATTTATAGGGGAAAATTGTGCCAATTTCATTTCATTTGCCACCACCGACGGCTCGTATCATCAGAGCCGTCTTTTATTCAAGTTACGCCGTTGTCGTCTTGGTTAGTATGCGCAGTGTTGTGATTGTTGCGAGATTACTTTACGACAGATCGCCGGTGCAAGAACCTTACATCAATTCAGGCACGCCACTCGCGTTTCCTTGACACGCTCACTCGGAGCGTTCGGAACGTGAAATTACTTTCAATGATCGGTTACCTTCACCCGGTTTGCGTGGGACAAAAAGTTTTCTCGGTACGGCGAACTCGCAAAAATCCCCGTTGATTTTTGTCCCGGTGCGTTCGAGTACTGGTTTCCTCGATTTTGCCGGCAGTCACAGGCACTTCCTCGATCTCTCAAGACTCAAACGACACACGTACGTATTGGACGTCCGGTGAAAATACGTATTTTATCTCGGTCATAAATCTGAGACTTTATTTCTTTATCTATCCCGATTAATTCCTACGTACAGGTCGCATTTTATACGTAAAGCGAAACGAATGTACTCGCGCGCGCGCGCGCGCGCGCTTGTTGAAAAATTCCCCGTACGGAATTGCGCGTTAATATCGGAGGGACTCTCGCAAACGAATTTCCCAACGAAATCGCATCGTTGAATCGAATAATATATCTCGCAAATTAGCGAAATGGACAAAGGAAACACAGAGAACGAGAAAGAGTTGAAATTGGGACGGCGTAATCGTTACGCGTAATCGTTTCGTTGCGATGCGATAGGCAACTCGTGCCGCGTTACAGCAGCAATTACACGATAAGTCTGCGTAAACGGTGTCGGGCGAGTTCTAGTTCTTCGTATGAGGTACTAAGTGTCGTCTATATTAGAGTATTCTTCACGTCTATTTATTAACAATGTTCGCGATGACGATGATGGTTGCAGCTTTGTGCGCGTATATAAATTTGAAACGGGTTGAATCTTCTTATTACCATCACTTTCGCAGACACGTACATTACTACCCGACACCTTCGCGTCATTTATGTAAGCGTCGGTTGAAGCGTCGCGCGACCTTCTGCGGCGGCGTTTAGGTGAGTCGTCGTATGAGTAATGACGGGACACTGTTATACGCGACGCATACTTGCCGTCGTTACAAATAAATACACGAGAAGAAGTTTGTGTATACTTGGCATACAACATATCGCACATGATGTGCCTCGGAACCTCGGTTTTTGATTCCGGCGGTCGTTAAAATCAGAGGCGAGAGCAGATTCGGCGAAATCCTCCATCGGGAGAAAAAAAAATCCGGCCGACAGAAAACTACCACTGTTCACCGAATCCTATCGGTGCCCAATATTACGTACGATCGAGGCAAAAATCCCAAAAAGAAGCGAAAGCGACATTTAATCGATTTCCTCATTTAATTGCGCTCTAAGTCCCGATTGCAGTCACCGACGTGTCTAAAAAGCGATTGCAAAGCTAAATAATAGAAGCTAAAAAGTAATACAGTCGCAATAAGGACTGAATTTGTAGGGAAACGATGCGGTCTGATTGCGCACGAGAGCGGATAGTGAGAGAAACAACGTGAACCGATCGAAGTCGCACACGAGACCGGTCGTAATTAGCGTGTAATGAAGCTTCAGCCGAGTGACGAATGACACTGACGAGTGTCTTTCTCTCTTCAGGCTCGCGCATGATATGACCCAGTCTCGCGAGGTCCTGGCGATGATGGACGCGCACACGACCACGTTCGGACGCAAAAGGGGTTGCACGATTTCCCGGTGCGGCGCCTTCCTGTTGGGCGCATTCTTCCTCATCTGCCTGGTCGCCACCGGCCTGCTGGTGTACCACTTCGCGCCCTGCCTCGAGGAGAAGCAAGCGAAGCAATGCGACGAGACCTTGAGCCCGATCTTGATGAGCGCGAGGAAGTTCTCGGCGACGTCCGCGAAGAAAAAGGTGGACGTGAGATTGCCGCGAGCCGTCGTGCCCGATTCCTACGAGGTCTGGCTGATACCGTTCATATGGGAGGGCAACTTCACCTTCCACGGCGAGGTAAGCCTCAATTTTTCAATTCGCGTCCGCACAAACGCTTATCACGATTGTGTAGTACACTGTCTTGAGGAGAAAGTGATATTATGACCGCCCCTATTTATATTTTGTGTAATAACTTTGTTAATAATCAATAGTTTAAATTGAACTTAACGATTGCATTCGTCAAAGTGCCGTTCAATCGATTCTAGACTCAAAGTTATGAAATATTTATTATTTAGGACGTTATTTATAAAAATATGGCGACACTGCAAAATGAGTCGAAGAGAAATAGAGGTAATAGTGCGACTAAAATAGATTGAAAAATTTGTTTTGTTTAAAAAAATACGGTGTTTTGTTACAAATTTATATATATGTACGATATTATGTATCGGAATAATCTTCGTTATTATTGATGACCTTACATCGTTTATCAGGCAATTGTCGAATCAAGTTACTTGTCTCACTGCGCATTCACCAACAGCAAATCATTTTTATGGCTTCGCAGCAACATTTTTTGGCAGTTAAATTGCAAAAAGAATGCAGTGCCAAGTATATGCTTCATCGATAGCGATGCCATTTACTAAAGTTATATTTATTATTTTGTGATGTTACATGATGTTTTGTAAACATAGATAGCAGCTCCTTAAAACCACAATTGAGCAAACAAATATTAAATTTAAAACGCTTATTAGAAATGAGCAAAATAAAAGACACCAAATTAATTTACACACCTAAGAGTCGTTTCAATTTCGAATAAATTTATCTAATACACAGATATTTATTAGTATCTGATAGTATCTAAAGAACGTTCTCATATGGAATTAAACTGTGAGAATACAAAAAAGTTACTAATATACTATTGAAGAACATATATCAGTCATTTCTTCGAATTTTGATAGTTTATTTCCGCACGGGAACGCTCTTCAGATACTTATCCATTAGATAAATTTATCCGGAGGTGGGACAACCGGTTCTAATAGACAGATAGATCGTTTCATTAAAGACGAGTGATGATGGATGTTAATCTTTTCGTGTGAAATATCGCGCGTCGTTTCCGAATCGGTAAGCGCTAAGTGTCACCGAATAATATATCTTTACTTTTTATTCGACACTGCGAGATTTTCTCACGACTCGCGAAGTTGTATCACGACCGAACCGGTGCGAGCCGGTTCGGCCGTCGTTACCACCGTCGACTTTCTAGCGCGAATCGAAAGCGCCATGTTTTTCTACGTACTTAATTCCCAATTCGATACATGCGTACTGTTACAACGCCGTCACGAAAAGAGGCGCGCGCGTGCCGCGCTTGACGCAACCATTCACTTTCATATACATGCCGATACCATACGGGAGAGAACGGACCTAGGCGGATCACGTGCGCTCCGATCTCCTGACTTTCCGCCAAAGTTTCGTTTTCGTTCTTTTCACTTTCCTGCCAGCCACCTTCCCGTCCGGCCCGGTGATCTCTCGAATTTCGAGTGAGAGAGAATGCGTTTGACCTCAGGGCTGGATTCATATCGCGAATCAAATTGAGTTTCGCAGCTTTACGGCCACGTTTAGAGAACCCACTATGCGTATTTTTCATTAATTAGAGTGCCAATTAATATTCCGGGATGTAATCAGGCACCGGTGAGCTTAACGGCAGCTTCATGCGCGATTGAAAATATAATATTGATGAATTCATTCGGAAGAGAGGAGGAGGAGGAGAGAAAGAGAGAGAGAGAGAGAGAGAGAGAGAATGTATGTTAAACGCGTTATCACTTTGTCTTGCTGACAATATAATTATCTTATCCAGGTGAAAATTTGGGTAAACGTGACGAAGAATACGAACAACATCACGTTACATGCGGTCGATATGAACATCGATAGGGATTTTACGAATATCAAGGAGTACACGAGTGAGTACATGAGTGACAACAAGACTAAGGTAGTCGGGGTCGTAGAACAGAAAAATGACACCGAGCGACAATTCCACGTGATTAGAACGTCGGACACGTTGATGGTGGGCAAACAGTATGTGGTGCATCTCAAATTTGTCGGCCATCTGAACGATTACCTACAAGGTTTCTACAGGAGCTCGTACACCGTCGGCAATGAGACGAGGTAAACATATATCGGCATCGGCAGGCTTTTAGCAGTGGAGTTTTGCCCAGTTAAAATTTCAAGTTAGAATTAATTAACAGGCACGTGAATTTGGTCTATGATTAAAAATTAAAGATTCGCAACATAAAAGATGAGGAATTTGAGACTAAATTAGATTTGATTCAGAAGAGCGGCTGGTAGATCACTCACGCCGAATTCTATCATTTTTAATCGTCATTGTCGGATTTACCGTCGCGAAATATTTTCGTTAGAGGTGATTCGCGCGAGTGATTATCTTTCGGACGTTCTCTCGTTGCGGTTGCGTGTTTAGCTTGGGTACAGACTCAAACAAGGGCTCATCTCGGCTGTTTGCCAAAGGTATCTCGGTTCTGCATTATAGATGGATCGCCACGACTCAGTTCCAACCTACAGATGCACGCCGTGCCTTCCCCTGCTTCGACGAGCCGGCTCTGAAAGCCAAGTTTCAAATCAACATAGCGCGTCCCAGAAACATGACATCTATCTCGAATATGCCCAGGAGAGGGCAACCGATGCCAGTGTGAGTAACCATGTTGTATTTCCCGGTCAGACGTTATCGTGATGTTACCGTCTTGTCGTTCCTTAAATCTGATCTATAATTCCATGTTTTTTAGATAATTTTTGAGTATTTGATCGCGATTGAAATCGTAATCACGATGTTTCGGCTCTCAATTCAGATATTTCAAGAACGATAAAAAATGTTGTGGTAAATTTAACACGTTTCTAATGTTCCACAATACTCATGGCCCACACAAATTTTTTAATTGTTAATTTAACACAAGGCGAATATGTTGAAAAGTAACACAAATATTATGTCAAAAATTAACAGGAAATTAATATCCATAATTTGTTAATCGACATTGAAGTATAAAATTTATTTTAACACTTATACATGTTGAATAACTAACTACTCAACACAGAACATATATTGAGATAACATATATACAATATGTTAAATTAACGGGTATGTTAAAAATTTAACGTACAAAATTAATGCAAAAATTTTAACAAGAACCGATTTTAACACAAATATAAAATGTTCTTTACGTGTGTGCGCAAAAGGATATGAGGACAAGATATGAAATCTTACGTAATGAAATTGAAGTCTTAATTACAAATTTCGTAAAATTAGCACCGACAGACAAAACTCATAAAAAAAAATGTCGTCGTCGATTAAGTGCGAAAATAGCGATTATCAGAAATGATATCTTTCCATGGTATTGTTTTGAGTGGATTAATTTTCTCGTAATTAATTTCTAGAGAGATTATCTGAGGAAACTCTTGTTTTTTTTTTCCTTCAGACCCGGCTTACATACGTACGTGTGGGATCATTACGAGCGTTCGGTACCGATGTCTACGTACTTGGTGGCCTTCATAGTTTCCGACTTGGATGTACAGAAATCGGAAGATGGGAACTTCCGAGTTTGGGCGCGCCACGAAGCCATTAACCAGGCGCAGTATAGCTTGAATATCGGTCCGAAGATACTCAAATATTTTGAGGAGTATTTCAAGATCAAATTCCCTCTGCCAAAGATGGATATGGTTGCACTACCTGACTTCTCCGCCGGCGCTATGGAAAATTGGGGCTTGATCACTTACAGGTAAGGATGTTAGACACGCCACCGACGTTATCTGTAATTATCCGAAATACGATCTAATTACTGCACGAGGAGAGTAAGACGAGAACATTCCGTCAGTTTCGTTACTTCGGCAAACATAATATTACAGAATGAATTCTGACGGTGAACGATCGTATTATCATTTGGTCTACATTTCCACATTAAACTACTACATCTAGCAGTTTATTATCAAATAAATATAATCGAGCGTCGCCATCGCTTCATCTAGCTTGTGTACTTAGAGCTGTCGAATGATACTCGAGAAGATAGAACAACGGATGACAAATGTTTCTGGCATTTTTATCTCAATAAATAGTGAGATTATTATCTCAATGATAAGAACTATTCGACGTGTATCACTTGACTAATGAATGCTGTGAATTATGATCTTATGCTTGCTCGTGATATAATGAGACTGAAATTACTAGTGAAATCAAATTGACGATCAGCACATATGTATATACCTTTTTTTTCCTTTTCTCTCTAATTCGTTTTGCCGTCCAGAGAAACCGCGATGTTGTACCAGGAAGGTGTTTCGACCAGTAGCAATCAGCAGCGCGTGGCTACCGTGGTATCTCATGAGCTCGCGCATCAATGGTTCGGAAACCTGGTGACACCGAGTTGGTGGACGGATCTATGGTTGAATGAAGGTTTCGCCAGTTACGTGGAGTACATCGGCATGAATGCGGTAAGCGCCGTTCAGTTCAACGATGATATTGAAATTGCGGTTGAAGTTTGGAGCGATCTTCGAGCGAAAATTTAACAAATTTTTCTTCCAAGTTTAACCTCGGTAGAAAAAAACCAAGATATGCAAGAAACAATAAGATCGTGCAAGATGTGTCTGCCGTATTAATAATGATTTAATATTTAAAAAATAAACAGGTGGAGCCATCGTGGCGAGTCTTGGAACAGTTCGTCGTTCACGATCTTCAAAATGTATTCGCCCTGGACGCTTTGGAGTCTTCTCACCCTATATCCATCGAAGTCGGCCATCCCGATGAAATCAGTGAAATTTTCGACAAAATCTCCTATGGGAAAGGTACTTGACGATTTTTTTTTTTCCAGTCAACACGACGTTCCCGCACAACTGATCTAATCCTATCTACCGGAATTGTTACAGGCGCCTCCATAATAAGAATGATGGATCATTTCCTCAGCACGGAAGTCTTCAAGCAAGGTCTGACTAATTATCTGAATGGAAAGTGAGTGGAAATTATAATGCCTTCGACCTTTACGATTCTTTGCATGCGAAGCGAGTTTAAACATACGTGCAATGATAACGATTCTAAATATACATGCAATATATAATATATGCAATACATTAAATATTCCTGCTTAACCCGTAGAGCCTACCAAAGCGCCGAGCAGAATGATTTATGGTACGCTCTGACAGAGCAAGCTCACAAAGATAAGGCGCTCGATTCAAGCGTGACCGTTAAGCAAATCATGGACACTTGGACTCTGCAAACCGGCTTTCCCGTGGTCACTGTTACGCGAAACTACAACAACAGTAGTATGACACTCAAGCAGGTATGTGAATGGTGAACAAACTGAGCGAAGCGCGTCAGTGAACGGACGTTGAAGTTTCTTTCTTCGAGGTGCCAATGCGATCCTTACACAGTCTATATCCGCTCGTTAATTTATCGCGGGCGTTATTTAGACTATTGACTTTTTTTTTTCACACGTCGTCTTTTTCGTCACAGGAACGCTTCCTGCTTCGCAACAGCAGCACGACGACCACATCTCAGTCGGAGCCGCTATGGTGGGTACCTATCACTTACACGACCGAGAAGCAGTTAAATTTCAACAACACTCAACCCTCGACGTGGATGAAGGCGGAACGCTCGATCACCCTGAACGATTTGGACGCTCTCCCATCTCAATGGATACTTCTCAACGTGCAGGAGACTGGTAATTACATGGCGATCAAGTACTTACAATTACGAATACCAATTCCTCCGCTACGAAAATTTACTTCGAGTGTATATGATTTATCGTTCGCCCGGGACATTTGTTTTCTGACCCATCCTGATCGTTTCTGAGAAAATTAATTTTTGAAAAGTCTCGAACTCACACCTGCTTGATAGTGTGCGAATACACGGCGTGTAAGCGCGACATTAAGCAATATAATTGATTTATTTGACAGGATATTACAGAGTGAATTATGACAGGACAAATTGGCAGATGATAATCAAGCAGTTGAACAAGCAAAATTTCAAGGACATTTCGACGATCAATCGGGCACAATTGATCGACGACGCTCTTAACTTGGCTAGAGCCGGCAAGCTCGACTACAATATCGCTCTCGACGTTACGTCTTACCTAGCCCACGAGACGGAATATTTGCCTTGGGAAGCCGCCTTTAATGCCTTACATTACCTTGACGACATGCTAATCAAGACTCAGGGCTATGACAAGTTCAGGGTAAATATTCATCGAAGACGCACGCTGAGGTGTACACGAGAAACTCTAAGCTCCGGGATTTTGTAACTCTTCATGATGCTCTCCGAGAAACTTTCCAAAGTATATCGCTAAAAATGCGCGAATAAGGAAGATTAGCAGTAATTCAATTTAATATTTATTAAATTGAATTATATCAACTGTACATTAACGCACCTTGTATCTGGCTCTTAAAGGCTTGAATTATAATTATGATTGGTTATCGAAAAGAGCCTTCGTTCGTTACTCTTTCAATATCTTTCAGTTGTACGTGTTAAAACTGTTGGACAACGTGTACAAACAAGTAGGCTTCACTGACAAAACAGGGGATCCTCAGCTGACGGTCTTCACGCGAATTAACGTTCTAAAGTGGGCCTGCGAGTTCGGCCACGACGACTGCCTCGTAAATGCCGTGCAACAATTCCGCAATTGGCGCAACACTCCTAATCCGGAAGTCAATAATCCGTAAGTGGAGACGTACGTGTCGCGATAAGAGAGGACATTACGTCGCGCTACGAGCCCATGAATTATTTATCAGCTCGCTGTCGTATCCTCCGATATGCAATCGGAGCGATTGTGATGATCGAGTTGTGTGATTCATCCGAACGATGTTGGTTATCTCGAGCCAACCGCTTCGCCATGTACTCCTGCTTTCAAACACTCGAAACCCTCTTCGGGTTATTTGTGGCGATAACAAACAGGCGGTAGCTTCGCCAGTACGCAAACTAGGATCAAACATTTGAAGTCGCACACAGAGAGAAATCATTTATTGGCACAGCAAATTTTACTTACTGTCGCAACAAAATCTGTCAGTTACCATATGGACAGAAACAAAGCGACTTGTTCAGAATATTAATTGCCATTCACTGGATTATTTTGTTGAATCTACAAATTATTATGCTGCAAGAACAAATTATTATAACGCAGAAAAACGCTATTTTGTTTTAACAGCAAGTTAACGTGTCCCAAGGGACAAATTCACACGGCAGAATATTTTCTACTCCTAGCAACAAAACCGTTTCTGCTCTAATTATGGATAATTCGCTAATTTGGTTAGTATGCCAACTAAATTTCATTATTGCTGTCGCAACGAATATGCAGTGGCAATAGACAACGATTGTTTGACTCCGTTACGAAAGCAAAATTATTTTTCTCCGTGTAGAATGGCGTTGGGCTGAGGTCTTAACTTTTAAAGAAGAAGAAGAAGATGATGATGATGATGAGGAGGAGGATGATAACAATAGTCAATTAAGTCACGCGTATTTCTTTCTCTCTGACGAAAAGTCTTATCGTTGTAGAATCTCGCCGAATTTGAAGGGTGTCGTCTATTGCACGGCTATTCGAGTTGGCGGACAGAGCGAATGGGAATTCGCTTGGCAACAATATCGCTCGACCAACGTCGGATCAGAGAAGGATCTGCTCTTGCAAGGGCTAGGCTGCACGAGGGAGCCGTGGCTGCTAAATCGATACTTGGACTGGAGCGTTACGGAGAATTCGGGCATCAGGAAGCAGGACGCCGCTCGAGTGTTCGGCGCGGTAGCCACCAACGTCGTCGGACAGCCGATCGCGTTCAACTACTTCAGGAACAAGTGGTCGCGCCTCAGGGAATAGTGAGTTGTCGAGATGAAAAAAATCGGTTCCACAGTTCGTTTGTTGTCGTGTCGCAAAGAGCTGGTTTTTTCTCAGAGTAGCTACGTAATGTGATTGACTTATCCTCATCGCAGATAAGATGCTGCCGAATCTCGAGCATTCCATTCGCCGAAACGCGTAATGTAAGATCGCTCTTTTGTCACTTTCAGTTTCGGATCATCGCTGTTAACCATCAATAACATCGCCAAGTCGGTCACCAAGGGAATAAACACGAAATATGAATTGAAAGATGTGAGTTACACTTTGGAAGTAATTTAACAAGTTATACAGTATTATTAAATAAAATATTGACGTGTGACTTGATTGAATAAGTTCCGAGAATTTATATTCAAATCCGCGTGATCTACGTATGTGGATCTTTTACCCGCTAATTTCATAGTTTTGCATTCGGATGAAAGAAAAATTCGGTACGTCTTGACTTTTCCTAATATTAAAAAATTAAAAAAGTGCGATATATCAATTAATAGAATATTTCTTGGTTCCAACTAAATGTTCGGCGTGAGCACATTCGCCGAATGATTTTTCCTCACCGCGCTCACGAGGAATTAACTTCCACGGGATACCGTGTCAACCTTTTTTATGTTTCCAGCTGCTGGAATTCGCGACCGAGCACAAAGACGAGCTCAGTAGCGCGACACGAGTGATCCTCCAAGCGGTGGAGCAAGCGGAAGCCAACATACGATGGATCGACAACAATCACGCGACTATACGCGACTGGTTGCGAAGGAACACCGCATAATAACCATGTTCGGCAGAAATTTAGTCTTCCGTGGTACCGAGTTCATTCGCGGAGCGATGCTTTCCGGGCGACAAATTGACATTACGCGTGCGAATATAATTCTCCGAGTTTGCCGAATTAGCGCGCGCGGAGATTCGTCCATCCGCACACAGCGCGGATCATTACGGCCGGGACACGCGGGATGGAATCGCCAAATAGTCTAATCGGATTGTACAAGAAGATATTATATGTGTTTTTGTATGTATTTGTAAATATATGTACGGCCAGCATTGTATCGTATGTATATGGTATTTATGAGGATAACAAAACGGGCTAGCTCCCCGGTGTACGCGCGATTCACATTCCCTTTTATCCTTCGCTAGTCGAAGGGGAATATTTTGAATATCTCCCGAGTAATAATGCGTTAAGGATCTCTTTACGGTGTAAAAGTGTATTTTGCATCTTGCATCGCGGTCTATATCGTTCCGGGCCCGAAGAACTTCGGCGTGAAAATATAATATAATTCGTTAGTAACGGAGATGTGATTCGGGGTTCAAGGTGAAAGTTAATGACGGATACTGCGAGAGGCGCGGATTCATCGGGAAATTTCTTTACTTTTCAATTGTACACGTGTTTTGTTCTTGAGAGTTCAGCTGAACAGTCATTGATAAACGCACTATTGAAACACGTGATAGATAACTGTACGTTGGATCAGCATATATTTGTTGAAAAAAAGAGGAATAATAAAGAATTGAAGCGGCGATCGTCACGAATCACCCGAGAAACTAGTGATTGAGCGCACTGACGTTTTTTAATGCAACAAATTAGTTATGCGTAAAAGAGAATGTTACTTCGTCCGATTAATGAGAGTCGCTTTTGTCCGGCGACTCGTTACGATATATGTTGAAAATGACTATTGTGAATCGCCTATCAAGGAGGATAATAAAAGGACTTATACACACGATACGGCCGACTCGTTACGCACATGTTAAAAGTCGCTTAAGAAGTCGAATATTATCTATAGGGTGATCTAATCTACTTTATGTACTTAGAATCTCGAAGAATTCTCCAATTGTCGATTCGTGCGAACATGAGAACCTTGTACGTGCGATCGATTGCCGAACGATTCGCGTACGATGAGATTCTAATTATTCATTAAGAGTTTGCAATGCGACCTATATTTTATAACAGCAGGAAAACACAGCGTATACCGAAGATATGATACCGCATTATTTTGAAAAACGTTGCATGTTGCACAACTTATGGATATAATAAAATTGTATCGATTTTTACAAACACTTCGCCGTATGAGTTATTATTTAATTTCTTTTATTAGCACATTATCAACAAAAGTATATTCTCTTACTGTTAATATATTACTGCTTTAATGCTATGAACGCACGCATGTAAAGCAGCCGTCGGAGATAAAATATATATAGTAACTTATTTTTATTAATATTAGTACAAATTACATACACGCATATATCGTTATTTATATCATCGTATAATAATCTTATAGTAAAAATATGTACCAACTTTGTTTGAACAAAACTTCGCGTTTTCGATGAAATGTTTTTTATTTACTATTAAATGATGAGCAGAATGTCGTTTCGATCGAACGTTTTAAACACTCCTCGGCTTCTTGGTTTCTCAGTGACAGCTTAAAAAGTATGATATTAAAGCAACGAGTGTCATAAGAATTATATTTAAAGGCTGTATTGTTGCACAACCGCCAGGTTTTCCACGCAGTTCCTTGAATATCCAGTTGCCGAATGGTTCGCCATGTGACCTATACCAATTTAAGTTGTTACCCACAATGTCTTCAATGGATTTTACAAATTTCAATGGGAACACATCCGGCTGAGTTACGAATAGGAACGACATCTGGAAGGATAAGAGCAAGGTTTTTCATCATTTATTATCCAACATCGTGTAAATAATAATTATCACGTTTTACGAGAATATTCATACGACATCATATAATTTCATTAAATTACTGCAATTTTTTTTACTCGCGTAAAATTCAAAATGTCATATTCCGATGACGGCAAATATTCCACATAAATAAGGAAAATATACATTTTTTTATCAAAATATATTGAAAAATATGCATTATTAACATAAAATAATGAAGTTCCTGTTAGAATATACAGAAACAAAATTGATAAAAACATAAGATGTGTTAGTAAAGCGGTGCAATAGTGATTCGATTGTTTCCAAAAACCTTTTTCGCAGTCAACTTCAGTATTTTTAAACGAACGTTATACATGAAATTAAATAATACACCATACTGTATGATGAATAATTATACCTTATTAAATACTCTGAGATCCGAAATGTGAGACGCTGCATCGGTAACCAATTTTCGAACGTCGTCCCAGTTGCCGAAACTGTAACGGGACGTATTAAGAGTCTTGCAATAAATGTCACTGCAATTTAGTTATAATAATACTCACTAATTACTCAGCCATTCCGAATGTGACATTAAAAAGTGGATGGTACTGTTTATTCCCACTTGACTTGAGCCATATACGGAAGTAAACACTGCTGAAACATCCTGTCTACGAATAAAGGGGCCGTTCTTATCAACGCCGGTTTCGTTCATGATTTTCATCAGGTAACTGCGACATTAAATGAATTGTTCATGAATTCATTAAACGACGAGCGAACTTGCAGTCGAGAGTGATACACAGGCTATTCCAGAGTTTAAAGAGTCAACAATCTACGCGGGGTCAAACACCATGCATCGTCACGATCTCCGGATATTGTCTTCTCCCTGTGCAATCTCGCGAAATAAATTCGATTAATTTCCAAAGAATCGACATTCGAAGATACTTCTCATTATAACATTACATTCTTTTATATACTGTTACACATTATTTCCTCTTTACTAATTATAATTTGCACTGAATAAAAATGGAAAATTCTGATATTTTACAATGTTTAGTTAACCTGAGCTTCAGCTTTTCATTGAAGAGAGATTTCCGCATTAATTTCTATTAATTTCTAGACAATCGATATTTCTCATCGGAAAAATTTAAACTTGCTAATTAACCATTATTTACAATCGACCGTGCGTTCATTAGAAGCGCGCGAGCTGAGCTTTCCAACGGTCCCACTCCGAAGTCTCTGCGACACCTAGAAGCGGAGATATGAACGAGCGCACCGAGATATGCGCTCGATCGTTGGATCGCTCGTCTTAAAGTCGCCATTCAATGACACCTGTTTCTTTAAGGTACATGGAAGGTGGAGCAGGTCCGCATTCCACAAACGATATATTATTATAGGCCGCGAAGCATCGCGTTACGCGGCATTCCTCCCACTCCTGCGCAACAGACCTCTCGCAGCTGGAGGTTATTCACTTCACCTTTAAGTGTCTCAAGTGGTCTGCACGACCAGCTGGCCTGTGTTTAATTCCCGGTGCGTTCGCATGCGGCGCGAGTCGCATTAGCGTTAGCGTCGCGTTAGCGTGCGGTCCGCCGGCATGTTGGCTTAGTTGGTACCGAGCGTGTCGTAGCTTTTAAGAGACGTAATTCACGAACGAATTGACGTAGAAAGACACGAAACAAAAGCAAGTTTTCTTGACACACCCTCGCAGTTTTTTTTATCATTCATTCGAAAGATGAGAGCGGGAAAATGTCGTGATTTAAGTCGCGCAAGAAGAACGAGTCGAAATTTTTAATTCTACATTGAGTCTTGAGGGGGAAGAAAACGGAAAGAAGTTCCTACTTGTAGCGTCAAAGGAGCACGATAGAAGACCTTTGGAGACTTAATGTAGAACTAAATTCGACTTAAAGCAGGACTAAAAATTTCGGTTTGGAAATTGTCCACACGACGTACGACTTTCTTCACTCGCAACAGAACCTGTTTATTCTATTTTCTTTCTTCGTTCGGCTTTGCGCAATTTTTATAATAACGAAATCAGTATTATTAATGTAAGTCAAACTAAAGGAATAATGAAATATTTAAATTAGCGGATTTACGCTCATCCAGATTTTTTTGTCCACTCTCCTAAGTACGACAAGCCAATTAAGCCTTAGTTTATCACTCGGAAACGCTTTGTGATAAATAATTGTTGCATTCGAGATTTGTGAACTTACATATAGGCCACCGCTGGATCCCTCGTGCAGCCGAGCGCGTTTATATAGACCATCTTCTGAGAGGCGAAATTCGACGTTACATAACTTTCCCACAAGAACTCCCAGTCGTCCTGAGTCCCGTATCTGATTGCAGTGCAAAGGACAGCTGCTTGTGCGTTGGCTGGACTGTGAATAAAAAACGCGGATTCGTAAAGTTATAATAACGGAAACAAGAATGAGATAGTTAACAGATCTATGGAGAAATTTAAGTCGCTAGAAAACTTGAATAAATTACTGAATAAACTTTAACAATTGATAAGTCGATAAATTAACATCAATATGTTATATTTACATACGTCAGTCCATACGTGATCAATTAAAACCAAGCACTAAGTGAGATCTGTGATTTCAATTTTCACCTTACTGCAGTTTTTCCCCGGAAAATTTTAGAATTTTGAAACATACGCGTGTGCGTGTCATGATTAATAGAATTATTTTATCGACATATGATGGAATCTCACATTTTCTTTTTGCCTTTTTTCCAAGACGCGAACAGATCTATAGATGTCTCAACGCATTCCGGCTTATCGAGTTTGCAGGCCCACTCGAGAATCATTTCTCTGTGTAACCCATCCATCAAATGTTCTCCATAGTAATCTTTGAATCCTACTTCATCGTATGTCTCGGACGTCAAATTCAGAACGTATTTCTTCAGGTTGTCCTCGTGAGGCTGTCCCTCGAATCTCTCGTAAACGTAGGACAGGCTGTTGAAGAAAGCCCTCCATGGTAGATGTTCTTTCTCTCGGATCAAATATTTCGTCGCTGCCCACCAGAATTTGTCGTCCGTGTAACCGGCGCGCGTTAAGTAAAAGAGGTCGTCCATGATTTGAGCGCGATTCAGTACGTCGATATTCTCGTATCGGCTGCTCTGCAGCTCTTCGATTAGCCGACCCCACGAGAAGTCGTCGTAATTGACGCGGTAGAAGCCGGTCTGCCTGTAATTTACGATGAACCACTCGTTCATGGGATTAACGTACATTTTTATAGGTTTCGGGCCCAACCACGCTTTGTTGTTTAAAGTTATGTAATTATCGTTGGTCCTGTTATCGGTGGACTTCGTGATTCGAATCGGTATCCAGTAAAACTCTGTGCCTTTCTTGCTCAGCTTCATCTTGTTGTCCAGGATAAACCGCTCCTGCAATTCATGCCGCTTGTCTCAAAGAATCCCGAAACGAAGCAAGAGAACATAATAACCAGAAAACAATCGAGCTACGCGATATTACCTGGGTGAGTGTCACTTCGGAATTATTTAAAGACGCATGAACGACGGGATATCCCGGTTGGTCCGTCCAAGTATTCATCGCTTCTTCGAAGTCCAACTGTCCATTCTCGATTGAAATTGTTACATACGGCTTGAAACTTTTCCATAAATCCGTGGGACGTGCCGTGCCGCCTCGGTGCTTTTTCAGGTAATCGCGAAGCGCCGACTTGTGAACTTCCTTGTCGAATGCGTTGAATATCATTCGTAAAACGGAAGAGGCTGTGAAATGGATTCAAATATCTTGACTTTAGCTATTAAGAACTCTCTTTACAATTGACACAGAAGTACTATTCGAACGTAAGGGAAATTGTAACATCATTATTTGGTATGAATCTTGACCGTTGAAGAGTCTCTTTATACATCATACGTACACTTCCCGTAAGTGACGTAATCGAAGACGCCCTTTATCTCCTTGGGGGTTTTCACGGGGTTTGTCATCGGATGCGCCGATTTCGAGGAATCCTTCGCCAGAGCGGCCTGCAGCTCGTAAACCACGAACTGGTCCATGAATCTGTCCTTGGGCAGCATCTGGAGAAGAATTTCGTGAATTATCTGCTACTTGCCGCGACAATTATCACCGTAAAAATCTTCCACTACTCGAGAAGCTCAGTTCCACGGTGAGCCGACATCCATTTTTGAAAACTCGGAGGAATTATAATTAATTTCAATAATTGAGGAAGTTAAATTCAGATTCAATACTTGAAGTTTCGTAGATTTAAGTTTAAAAATTTGATTGGTATACTTTTTCAAAACAAGCTACGATTTCACGCGCCATATGAGCGCAGGATGAAGAGCATAGCTCTCCCTTTACGCAAACATCGAGCGTCACGTACCTGATCAGCCGTGTACCATTCTAGGTATTCGGCGAAGCCTTCGTTGAGCCAAATGTAGTCCCACCATTGACAAGTGACCAGATTACCGAACCACGTGTGAGCGAATTCATGCGCTATGACGGTGGTTAAGTATTTCTCGTACTTGCTCGTAGTCACGCCTTCTTTATAGAAAAGTCCGTACTCGCTGTCGAAGAGACCTCTTATTACTTATGCAATACATCGCCGATTCATTCGCAATAAATTTGCACCGTGACCGGCACGTGTCGCGAAGCGGCTTGAGCACGTTAATCAAAGCTTCAGAGCGCGTTACCGGAAAGTGATGAGGCCCCAGTTCTCCATCGCGCCCATTTCGAAATCCGGAATTCCTATCAGGTCCACCTTAAGCATAGGATACTCGATGCCCGTGAATTCCTCCAAAATGCGTAGTTGCTCAATGGCGGCCTTCCGAGCGAAATAACCGTTCTTCACGACCTCGGGTCTGCCCCAAACGTCGATCCCGCCCTCGGGTCCGAAAGATTCAAACTCGCTGATAACGAATGCCACTAGATACGTTGGCATCTCCACGACGGTGGTCTCGAAGATGTCCCACATATAGCCAGCTTTCCTGAAACGACAGACGTATAGAGGCGTGTAAATCCGCCGTTGATTCAGTTCTCGTGTTGAAAAATTGTACTGCGCGTCAGGTGCGTGCAAATGTCGCGAGCGTGCTTCCCGCTCATACTTACTCCGATGCTAACTCTTTCGAGCGCGGCATATTACTCAGACTCGTATAGAACGTTGGCCGTTGAATGTTAATTATGAATTTCGATTTGAACGCCGGCTCGTCGAAGCAGGGGAAAGCTTGTCTAGCGTGTGCGGGCTCAAATTGTGTTGTGGCCAGCCAGCTGTGAAGGAAAGAGACGACGGGCGACGTTAATAACAAAATCACGAGCGATTGGAGAGCGATTATACGCACGATGGATCCTCCGAATGAAATTGCAAAGTGTTCGTTATTCGATCATTCGCGGTATGCAATAACGGATGTTGCTCACCGTAGCACCCCGTCTTTGTCCTTGTAGGAACTACGATAGAATCCTTGCATGTTGTCGTTGAGGGTCCCTTCATACTCGATGTTCACTATCAACGTCTCCACATTCACGAATTCATTCAGGTATATCTTCAATTGTTGCGTGATAGGATTCAACACGAATTTCGACGATACATCTTTGACCTTCACATCGTACTCGTCGTTCATAATCGCCGGCGTAATTACGTAAACCATTACGTTCTTGATAGTGAGATTGTACGAATTGAGAAGTATATCTGATACGGCTGTGAGGGTCTTGTCGGTTTTTATGCGTATTTGCACGTTCCCTTCGAAGGTGCCCTCTTGTATATAAGGCGTAAGGGAGATATTGTACAGTTCGGGATACATCGTGTTCGGCAAGCGAAACTTTTCGCCCACCAACAGCTTGTCCAACGCTTGGAAAATTTCCGGCATTTTTCTCTCGTACCAATCAAATTCGTACTGCGCGTTTGCCACGTGGGAATCAGCGGAATTCTTGAATGTCGGATCTTTGTCGATCAAGTAGTCGAGTAGTTTTACATACTGCGGTGTTACAACGACGAGTTAATAACGACTGTCGGCCGGTGTCGGGAAATTTATGTATATAGCACAAGATTGTACTCTTTTCGTTTAATATTTAATATAGACGTGAACGTGCTACTTTTCTCTTCGCTTCTCTTGGAAAAGACGATTCGATCATTACTTTCCGTATAAAAATCTTCGAAAATTCAATATATGAATATTTCTATTACAATTACGACTGGATATTTATCACGCGAGATTCATAAAATCAATTGAAATGTATGACAATGATAAATTACCGTTCCGTATAATTCGTAAGTAGATAGTCTGCTCGCCAAGGCACTCACTATGCTATAGATTTCCTTAGTACCGCCAAAGCTGCCGGCAATAATGCATCATGTAATTATATATTTGTTTAATGTACTTGCGTCCCATGCAATTCTCATCGTCACAAAATCATACATTTACTTACCGTTTAGTCATGTTATCGTAATTCGTGTTATTCATGATGACGTTCATGACAACATCAACGCCGATCAAGCTCGCATCGTAGACACTCGAGAATACCTTCGTGCTGTCTTGGAGTCGTATAAATGAATTTTCCTCGATCGCGGTCAACAGCAACCTTGATTCAAACAATACATATGTACATATGAACTTGTATGTATCAATGTAGCTAGTTATATATTAATTATTAAACTCTCTCCCGACGATTTTTACAAAATTGTCTGACTCTTGTGCGTAGCTACTAGGGATTTGTGATACAAGCAAAAAGAAATACTTCGTTACTTTCGGACTTACATGATATATATTATCGAGTATGTTTTACGAAATGATATCCGCAATGGGATACAGAAGATAAAAGCTTTGGAAAGCATTATTAGGCGTGCTTACTTTTCTAATATCTCCTTGTTTTGCGAACATCCCAACGAGTTGAGGATCATGAGTTTGTCCGCCATGACATTGCTTCTCTTGTATTCTGTCTGAAGGAACTTGTAGGTAAATTCTGTCGTGTCTGTTTTCATGGCCGTGCAGTAAATGACGCCGCGATAATTTGGCGGTATTCTGCGAAACGATTGACAAATTGAGACATTCGCAAAATTGTGACGCGTTATTAACATTTTATTTTCATAGTTCCTTCGTGCTATCCGGACAATCATCACGAAGCTCGTGGTACGATCAGTCGTAAGAAGTGTCACAACCTTTTTGTGACTGACTATGCATTTCTCTTGTAATTAAGTTCGCAAGTTTTACGGTTTGTCACGAAGAAACGTATATTATATATCGTTTTCCATTTGTGTTACCGGACTTACTCTTGTAAATTGTTGCGCTTCAGTTGGAAATATTTCGCAGCGTGGAACTTACAGTCTGCGATATCTAATTTGCAGGCCCATTCGCGAGTGTATATTCTCAACATATTCTGCATGCGTGTCAAGTCATTCTCGTTGTTCTCGTTATCCTCGAAGGTGAGGTCTGTGTAAAGCGGCTCTATGAGTAATTCTAGGTATTTCTGGAAATGAGACGACATTCATATATTTATTAGAAGCTTGTCTCTGTGTGGGATTACTTTGGCACATGGAGAAAATAAAAAATCCAACACGGATAGTTTAACTGAGCATTATAGTCAGCAAATCCGAAAGATATTAATTATAAAATATATGTACACAGGAAAAGGTACTAGATTCAAGTAAATAATTACTTCAATACTCCTTACTCCGATACTCCAATACTCTTTAGCAAATTTTTACTCGGACAAGTAAATTACCACGAGTAAATATTACTTGAATGTAGAAAGAAAAAAGTGCTACATTCAAGTAATGTTTACTTAATACAAGTAAAAATTTGCCAAGGAATATTGGGATAATTATTTATAGTGCTTGAATCTAGCACTTATTTTCTGTACATAAATGAATTATAATTATATATAATAATATAAAAATTATATATAATTATATAAAAAGATGTATATGTGTAATATAGCTACTTTGTATAAGGCTTCTATGTCACGACCCCAGAAACGTCTGTTCAAGTAAGGCAGATTATTGTAGAACGCACGCCACGGCAGATAATTCCTTTCCTCAGTCAAATACTTCGTAGCTGATATGGCAATCCCGTAATTGACGTAGTTCGCTCTGGCGAGATTCATCAGATCATCAATTATCGCCGCGCGGTTGATCTCGTGAATAATATTCGAAGTTTTGAGAACTTCAATCAACCGTAGCCAGTGCTCTTCGTCATAATTGACACGATAAAATCCTGGGAGAATAAATGTTTACATTCAAATGGCGCCCTGGGACTGTTAAACGTCGAAAAATCCTTTTTACATTTAATCGTTCTCTATTAATCAAGTGAAGAAAAGAATTTCACCCCGAAGTCCATTCAGAGACTTAGGAAGGCTTCGAAGATTTGTTCGAAATTATTTCTAAAAATTTTGTTCATTAATTGTGATCGCGAGAAGCTTTATCTCTTTCCATATTTAATTGTGCACAAGACAATATTTATGATAATATTTAATTTTTCTTATTTTCGAGCTTATTTCGTTTCGATTACCGGATTGCTGTACGTTGACGATTAGCATCTCGGGTTTGGGGATTTTCATTTGTTCTTTCGTCAACCAGAAACTCGGTGTAGCAATTTGGTAATCCTCCTTGTCCGTATGCGCTATTGTGATCGGGATGTGCCAGATGTTACCGTCGAAAAAGTTCTCAGGTTTCTTGAAGAGGAAACGTTCTTGTCTAAAAATCATGATGTCGTCTTGAGTGGTGACGTGAATGACAGGATAACCGGATTGAGTTGTCCATGTATCCAAGATCTTTTGGATATTTTCCTCTCCTCCTTCAAGGTGTACTTGAGTCTGAAGTTGCACGTACAAGTCTTCCGGTGTAGAAAAGTTATATTTCCTAAGGAACGAAATGAAAGACGAATTAACGTCTGTTTGGGGGAAAAAAAGATACCTTGATCTTGTTCACTGATTAAATTGATAAGAGGAATGTTCACCCAGTTCACAAAATTGCCTTTGAACATACCGGTCGTTGAGATAGCCTTTCAACGCATTGTAGAACACTTGTTTCCCGAATGACTTTTCCACCATTCTCAGCACGCTGGCAGCTTTAGCATAAGAGATCGTATCGAACATGTCTTGAATCTCGCTCGGTGTGAACACATCGTGGGTCATGGGGTGAGTGGAATCGGAACTATCCGCAGCGAAGGCAGAATGCAGATGGTCCACTACAAATTGCGACTCCAACGTCACGTCCTTGAACACCTAACATAAAGCCGATACTTTTATCGTTCGATGAAATCCTTCGTCACTTTCTATTAATTGAGTGAAGAAAAGAATTTCGCCCTGATGATTCCATTCAGAGATATAGACCGGTATTTATAGTCAGACCTTATATTTAAGACCGTCATAAGTTCATCTTCAGATTCCGTACGGTTCATTTCATTGGCTACAAAACATTTGACGATCAACTTAGGACGATATTAAATATAAGACTGCGAATATCTCCCTTAGAAACATATTTTCTCTAAATACAAAAGTTTTGTCCGTTAATTGTGATTTCCCGAGGTTTTGCCTCTTTCCACACTGAATTGTGCATAGAGTAATTTTTGCGTAATTCTATAACTGTGCCGTGACACTTCGGCGGGGCAAATGTTTAATTTTGATTTTAATTATTTACGTCAGCGGTGGCGTGATACTGGAAGTATCGACCGAATCCTTCGCTCAGCCACAAGTAGTTCCACCATGCAGGAGTGACCAAATTTCCAAACCATTGATGGGCGATTTCGTGGGCGATCACGTTCCTGATAGCCTGCTTGCTCGTGATCGACGAATGATTCTCGTCGTACAATAGACTTCCCTCTCTGTACGTCAAGAGGCCCCAATTTTCCATCGCGCTCATCTGGAAGTCCGGTAATGCGACCATATCGAGCTTGTCGATCTGATATTTCTGTTTAAAATTGGTCTCGAAGAACTTCACGATCGGAGATATCACGGACAGGGCGTATTCCGCTTGATCGACAGCGTTGGGCCGTGCGTAAACGGCATATTTATTTTCGACCTTTTTTGTGGACTTGAAATCGGAAACGAGGAGCGCTACTAAGTACGTCGACATCTTCACCGACTCTTCGAAGACGGAATAGTTGGAAGGACACTCGTCACTGCAACGATTCGCCAAGAGGCGTTTGGGCGGAAATGTAATCTCGGAGAATTATGATTTAAAGAACCTACCATGTGTGATTTTTTACACATACCTCTTTTCGAGCCTCGAGAAATTCATGTTACTGATTGCATCGTAAGTTCCTCTCTCTGTGCACACTCGGATGGTGAAGGTTGCCTTCAGTGCTGGTTCATCGAAGCAAGGGAACATCCTCCTGGCGAAAACCGGCTCCAATTGCGTGGCGGCGAGCCAGCTGGTACGAATCGAACATATCACAATTTGTAATCGAATTCATGAGAATTACAGCATGAGTTACATCTTCAAATAAATATGAATTAATTACATGAAAAATAAATTAATTAATTAATTAAAAAAAGAAGTTAAATTTAATCAATTTCGTTAGCACCACAAAACGATGGAAGGCTAAATACGTTACCTCATCGACCCTTTGTTATTTAGGTAGTAACTTTTGTAGAAGCCATTAAGGTCTGATGCCAAAGCACCCTTGTATGAGATTTCAATGGTCAGATCAGTTTCAGCGTTTATTTCCCGATCGAGCTTTATCTCGAGGAATTCGTACTTGTTCACGGGATTATGTTCCGTTTTGATTTCCTCCTGACCGGCCTTCACCTTCACCGAATGAATTTCCAATACCGTGGAATGCAAAACGACCAAATCCGTCTGCTCCTTAACGGTGACACTGATCAGCACGTTTCCGTCGAAGGTGAAGTCGTCCTTAAAATGCGTCGTGATGGTGATGACGTACTTGTGAGGAATTACTGTCTTAGGTAGGCGATATTTCATTAAGTCCTCGTCGAATCTAGACGTCGACGACGACACCGGCAGTTCGGTCACTTCGTCATTGTTATTGCGCTTTCGTAGCCATTGAATGATAGGTTCCGAATAAGTCTTGTACCATTGCAATTCATATTTGGCGTTTCTCAAGGAGGTCTCCAGAGATTTCAAGACCGGCTCGAATTTTATCTTATGCCGATCTATGAAATTTTGAAATTTGTCCACTAGTTTCTGTGTGGAGAAACTCTGCGACGCCCCGTCGAGGATCTGGCCCACCGTACTCAGTCCTCCGTAGCTGAGGAAATCGCGCGTTCGTAAAATTATAATCGGAAAGATTAATCACGCGCGCGATCTAACGATCTTTGGAAATATCGAATTTTAAATTGGTATTGTTTAACGTATCGACTGAGAAGTAATTTCACCTACACGACGACTTCTGTGACGCAGTTGTCGCAACATGCAACAAACAGGACTTACTATTTTTCCATATCTTCGTGATATTTCTCGACGAAGTCGAGGATGTATTCAGCGCCGATCATGCTCGAGGAAACGGCGTCGAAAACGCTCGCGCTGTCTTGCTTGCGTATCCGGTTGGTCTGATAATCGCTGATGGCGTACTTCAAATATCTGAGAGCGAAAAAGAACAACGTTAACGAATATAAATATAAAATATTATAGTAAGAACGATAAATAAGAGCTGTTGCTAGATGTTGGCCGTGAAAATTTATAAATCTTAGCGGAAGGCTAAAATTGCCCGTTAGTGTAACGTGTCGAATTATTTTTCCAGATACTTACGATATACGATACTATATAGTAACCGTCATTTCCACGTCGGACCGATCTTTTAATCCGCAATTAATATTCATACTAATCAATACACCTTAAATATTCCCCCGGATAAAATATTATATCAGACGTGTGTGCAAAAGTTTTAGTCTTTTGACTATATTGAAGTAAAGCGAAAATTTGCGAAAAAAATTAAAATTTCTGCACAATCTGATATAATATCAATGACGATTGTTCGGTGATCAACGTTCCACCAATTGTTAAAAGTATAATGGCAGGAGATCTCTGCGACTTGTCTATTCTTACTTTTCCAAGATGGTAGTGTTTAGACTGCATCCGAGAGCATTGATAATCTCTTTTTGTTCGGCCGCGTTGTCGGAGTAGAAATATTTTTCCCAGAGAAATTCCCAGTCACCTGATGTGCCGTTTCTAATGCCTACGCAGTAAGCCACGGTCCTTTCGTTCGGTTTGATGCTGTATCGAATATCAAACAACTCGACGTTAGTTGATTTATCAAGATAATTTGAGAGTCACTATTTATTATTAAAATTCGAACTGTGAAGAATGAATACGTCATCAATTGACCGAAGGATATTTAGATTTTAAAAAGTTCACCGTGTGTACCAAATATCGATCTCTATAAAATAAAGGCGAATAAATATAAACATTTATATATTCTTACGAGGTAGAGGGTTCCGCTTTCCACTTTTGGAACTTGCCGACATAAGTCGTCACGCACTCGTCGTCGTCGAAATTGCAGGCCCAGATGTTCAAGTCGCGTCGTAACAGGACCGTCAATCTGTCATCGTCCTCGCGATCCTCGTATCCTAGTTGATTGCGTGTATTATTGATGAGCGATAACACGTATTGCTAAAATTGTGAAATTAATTAAATAAGTGAAACTAGTTGATCGAAGATATGGAGGTTGATTGATTTATATTGTTGAGTATCTTATATTTTTTACACACATATATAAATTTATAAATATAAATAAATAAATATATATATATATATATATAAATTTTTAATTATTTTTTCTCATTATTCGAACGCTATTGGTGTTTCAATATCGTCGTGAAAGATTTGTTAAATTAGTCGCAGAATCCTACAAGGGGACTAGAACAAATAGTACAATCGAAATTACATCCGTCTTCTTCCCCGCCGACTTGTTTCACGCGCCTCGACGCGGCAATTAACTAACCTTAAGTAAGGAATGCTCCTCATATCCTCCAAACCGTTTGTTCAAGTAGCTTAAGCCATTTAATGCTGCTCTGAAGGGCAAATAATTCGTTTCCCATTTGAGATATGTTATGCCATCTAGGACCGTCTCGTAATTTTGATATCCCGCTCTACCCAGGTTTAACAAATCGTCCACGAGGACGGCTCTGTTTGACACATGGATGTCGTAGAATTTGGAGCTGTGCAAGACATTGAAAATAAGCTGCCATCCCTTGAGATTGTAATTGACGCGGTAGAAACCTACGATGAAAGATATTATAGACATTGAGTGGCTTCTATAAATGACTTTTTTTGCCATTGATTAATCGTACCGTATTATTATTTTTTTTAGTTTATTCCGTTGTGTATTCACGACAGACGCGTTAGTATAAATCTTGCGTTACTTTTTTTATTATTGCATTATTATTCCATTCGTGAGGAATTAAATTATTTGTTACTAACCCGATGACTGAACGTTGAATATCACCCATTCGTTTGAATCGACATTGAGGTTTACAGTGTCATTTATGTTAGATAGCCAGTATTTGGCAGTCGTGTCATCGAAATTCCGAGTACTCTGCGTGGTCCACGTGAGGGGCACCCACCAAGTATCGCCCGTTGAGATGTTGTCCAGGTTTCTCAAGAAGAAGCGTTCCTGGCTAACGTGAAGTACACCTTTATCGTCGATCGCGACCGACACGACAGGATATCCGGCCTTCGTCGTCCAAGTATCCATTACAGTTTTCACAGGAACAGTTTTCAGTGAAGGATCTTCGAGATTCACTTGATCTTGTAGCGCCGCCCATAAAGCATCCGGATTACCTAATCCTTTCTCTTTACTGAAAAACGTGTTGTGATTGTAACAATCTTGATTTTCGAACATCGAGAAGAAGAACACAGAGGATATGTTGACTTGAAACATTAATGAATTGTAAGCATAGATTAATGATACGCACATTAATCAATGCCAATATCGAAATATTAATCAAGTAAATTCTTCTTCCTAATGCTAATCTTGTACTGTTTTACTCATTCTTAGGTGTTTCGGCGATTCAAAAGTCATTATTTCTTCGCAACACAGTAAATCAATTATTACACTTCATATAACACGTACTTTTTACTCAAGTATTCGCGTAACGCTGACGGGAAGACATTCTTTTTGAACGCGAGGCTAGTCATGCGAATGATGCTGGCACCCTTTGAATAGGTGATGATGTCACCTATTTTCTCGATTTGCGAATGATTGGAAACCTCCCGAGTCATCGGTTGAGAAGACTCAAGACTGTCCGCTACCAAAGCAGCTTGATGCACGTCCACCACGAATTGCTCCTTGATGTTCCACGATATCTCGATCTACGCGTTGAGTGGGCAAGAAGAAGATTATTAAATCGGCTCCCGTAGATGTCGAGACTATTTTTTTTATTTTAGAAATATTGGCTACCTGGTATCTACAATATTATCTACAATATCCGACATCTAATATTTAATATTATAAACATTAAATATCTCTTTCTTTTTATCCAAGTCGCGAAAGCCTAAAATATCAGATTAGATATCTCTTTTGTCATAACACGTCAAAGTGGATCAATTGTCGATCTCCAATGACGGCGAGCGCAATCTACGGCGGTTGCAATTAAGCCGCATGAGACCAAAGAGACTTAATTAACGTAATTTAACTGAAGCAAAATGGCAAAAGGGCAATCAAAGCCCTTGAGAGTGTCGCTCTTACTTCTGCGGTAACGAAGTATTCGAAGTAATTGGCGAACCCTTCGCTGAGCCATAGGTAACTCCACCATTCCGGCGTCACCAGGTTTCCGAACCACATATGCGAGCACTCATGAGCGATCGTGAACGCCACTTTTTGTTGCGCGGGCGCCGACGATTCTTCCTCATCGTACAGCATATTAAGCTCGCGGAACGTCACCAATCCCCAGTTTTCCATGGCGCCGGCATTGAAGTCGGGCACAGCTACCATGTCCATCTTGGGGAGATTGTATTTTTGCAGAAACTTCCTGCCAAGCAACTCAAGGGTAATTTTGCTGATTTTATGAGCGTATCCAGCCTGATCGATGACTGCCGGTCTGGCCCACATTTGGTGTGGGACTTGCCCGAAATGCGAGAATTCCGAAACGACGAACGCCACCAGGTAGGTGGACATGGGAACGGTCTGCTGGAAGGTGTCCCAAACCATGTCGTGTTCCCTTGAAAGAGCACGAATTAGGAACAAGTGTCGAAGCAGAACGGATTAAGGACGATCTTTATTATCCGCTTAGATGGCAGCAGACAAGCGTCCGTCAATTTTGCGTTAAAACATTCTTCAGTGGTTTTATATTACAGGATGACGGTGATGGATGCTTTTAATTTTCCAACACAAAGGAGTTGAAAAAGTGTTGACGGAGGATTGACGGGGGATCGACGGACTCCTGTCTGCCGTCGTCTAGATGTATAATACAGTGAAAGAAAAAAGTGCTGCATTCAAGTAAATATTTGCCATATTTGGAATATTTGAGTACTTATTTTATTTGGATTAAATAAATATTATTTGTAGTTCATTGAAAAAAAAGTATTATAATCAAGTAATATTTATTTAATCCAAGTAAAATAATTACTCCAACGCTCCTTGGCAAATATTTACTTGAATGTGACACATTTTCTTTCATTGTTAGAATCAACCTTGATTCGGCTAATTATTGCGCTCTCCTGAATAGCGATCATATAATTTTTCTTCAGGAGCGCTCACATGTAAAGTGACAAGTGTCGCGTGAACTCGACGATTTTAATAAACAAAATCTATCAAACCGAAGAAACGTGAAAATGTTCACTTTTTATGTTTTCGCCCCAAATGAAAAGTTACACCATCATTATCTTCTGGTACTTACTGTGGGTCGTTTTCGATCTGCTGCATGTTGCTAAGGCATGTATAACTTTTGTTCCTTAATATGCGGATCGTGAAGGTTGCCTTGAAACTCGGCTCGTCGAAACACGCGAAGGCATGTCTAGCGTGTGTCGTTTGAAACTGCGTTGCGGCTAGCCATCTGTGGTTTCAAATAAAAACCACATTGCGAGATTTTGTACTGATTATTAAGGATCGTTATCTGCCAATTAACGCTCCCGATGCGCATCGAATGTTTTGTTTAGTGAATTATATTAAATGGACGCACACGTGACTTACTTGATCTGTCCGTCTTGATCGAAGTAAGAACTTTTATAAAAGCCGATCATGTCATCGCGCAATTTTCCTTGGTAAGTAAAAGTAATCATTATTTTCGAGTCCTTCTTGAGAGTCTTGGAAAGTGTGATGGTGTACTTTTCGGTGACATTATCGTAGCTGCTCGATTTGTATATGTTCTTCTCGTTCAGTATGACGGATCGCGAGATGATCTTTATGTCACCCACGTGCAACGTGATCGTGTCAGTATCTTCTTCTGCCACAGCCATGATTTTCTCGATACCACCGAACGTAAAGCTGTTTTGGAATTCCGGTGTGAACATGATCTCGTACGAAATAGGTCTGACGGACGTCGGCAATCGGTAATCGACAGATGCATCATCTTGCGAGAGACTCGCGTCTCGCGTGAGCGCATCTGGATAAATGGAATTTAACGAGGGATTATATTATTTATTTTTTGGCTTTTATTATTTCTGCAGCATAAATTTGTGCTGAACAACAATGTTCACGATGTGAACACGATTCGATATATTTGAAATATAAAAATGTGCTGAATATAAAATATGTTGAAATATAAGAATAAAAATTATTCAATATAAAACATACAGGTAAAATTACCTTCGTAAGGGAAAAATTCGGTCGCTTCATTTCCGCCGAACAATGCAATCAAGATACAAGACAAGAGATGTTTTCGAAAGACCCTCATCGCGAAAGACGATTGCGTAATTTTTCGTGGGTCTCAAACTGCGTCAAGAATATATTATCATGATTAAATAAGTAAATAAATAAGCAACTATAATTAATTGTGTCGCATCGTCTTGTTACATCGAATTTCTAAAATTGACATATTAGTGTGTTTGGCTATATCTTAATTATATCTTATCATTTAAAGAGACTATCTAATAAAGAGATAAAGAGAATATCTAATAAAGAGATAAAAATTATTTTCCGGTCAAATTATATATCAAAGATATATTGTGTATGATATTGGCTTGGTTGCTATAATTATGATAATTAAAAATAACTTTCTCCGTGATATCTAAAAAACAGAAGAATTTCTGTTACGACATTTTTACTGAAAATTAAAAGTACTTACTTTTATCAAACGCAGTGATCTATGATCGCATTTATTATTGATATTGTCGTTCATTCATGACTACCCTCTGTTCCGCAAGTGAAATCTTCGTAATTAATAACACGCAAACTGACGCTGCTCCTGAGTGCAATAATGTGTATCTTGTAATAATCGCTGCACTTTTATTAATACACTACGAAAAGGAACCAGTACAATGTTTTTTTTTTACAAACTCACAACGAATACATATCACATTTTTGATTCTCAGAACACGTTTCGCGTGTGTATTATATACTTTTCTGGTGGAATCTGTCGAATGGTAAATTACTGAATGCGCTTTAACTTCGTTCTTATGTATTGATATTACTTACAATATCGTAGTGATTATCTTATCATGAGTCGAGTTGGCGATGTCATCACTTTTTTATAAAATCACATTATCGCGCGTTTCTGCTTACACAAAATAGGTATTCTGTTATTGTCCCAGTAATTAAATTTACGTTTAAATTAAATTTAATAATATAGGATTGTTAAATCGAATTTTCTACAGATACGGACTTTCTTTGAAATCGTTTAGATTTTTGGATAAAAAATAGAAATGAAACAATCGTTCCAGTTACGAGGAAAGAAAATATTGCGTTTTATATATTTAATTTTTTTGGATTAATTAATTATAACAGCAATAAATACACGAATTCTGTTTATGTTTTTTGACGTGTAAAGCGGTTGAATGTATCGCATTTTAAACAACGTTAAATATAAAAATAGTCAAAACGAATAAACGCATATTAAATCTTCGCATTGATTATTTCCAATCATTATATATGTAGAATCCTATAATAAAGCGTATATACTATACTGACTTTATTTTGTAGACCATTTACACTTATCTAATCTAGTTAGTGATAATTAGTCAGCAAAATAATGGAACCTTGAACACGACTAACAGGTACATATAAAACGTTATCAAAATTTATACTGCTGATAACAATACATTTCTTGTTGTTTTTCATTTAACTGAATAAAGTCGACTGAAAGACATAAAGTATACATACGATATAGTCTTTTTATTGTCGATCAGAAATAAGTTATGACTAGTTCAATCATAAAAATAATTTTTAACGATCAATTGCAACAAACGTGTCATTGACACGATACTTTTTTTAACCGCGCTTTGAATCTGAAATTTTTTACAAATGTTAGTTTTTAATATAAATTTTTTATTGCGTAAAATAAGTATTCATCTGTGAAAGAAAATTTGTAAGTCGCATTTGGTGTTTAGGACGTTTAAAATATTGCGGTTTTGCAAAAGCTTTATTATTATTTATGATAATCTTATATTATTTGTACGCATGTACACACTCGCTTATATATTAAATATTTACAACATATGAATCATGACGCATTATTGTCTACTAGCGTAATATGCATCGCGACGGAAAATTGATTTTTCTCGAGGGCGCTACGAACTTTCGCTAAATTATTCCTAATTCTCGTTAGCTTTTGTTTCTTCTCAGATAATTCGGTTTCGACTACAATCTTGGAAAATTTTTTTACCTGCAACAAAATATTCTATAAATGCAGTTGACATGAGCAGAATGAATGAAGCAATGTAAAAAATAAAAAAGCATATAACCTTTTCAATTTGTTCTTCTGTGAAGCTTCGGTTAATCATTGTGAACAAAATCATCCCTTCTATGCTGTAAAATATATTACCGTGTTACTTCAAGATGATTATTAAATGTAACTTACATTTTATTATTATACATTTTAGTCGACAAATATTTTTCCATGAATCAACACAAAGAAAAATTATTCATAAATATCTATGCGTATTTATATTTAATCATAAAAGAAAAATATGCACTTACCCCGAAGTGACTTCGTCGGGGTTATTTTCAACGAAATTAATCATTCGATCAATATTAGATGGATTTTTGAATATATTGAGGAGAACATGAAACGTGTCTGGAAACGATCTATCTTCCAAAGTCCTGATATATTTTAAATGCTTTATTACGATGTCCATATTTTCCGAGCAACCGAGAAAAGTGAGGTGAAAATCCAGTGTCATATTTTGTACTTGCAAAAACTTATCCCAGATCTCATTGTCCGCTTTCATCAAGCCGAAGCAAAAGGCCCATTGTTGATCTTGTGAGATTCTGAAATGGAATTAATACAATTGATTGAACATTTTTACATTGAAAAGGACTCGGTGTACCATTTTGTTACTTTGTATGATGAAATGATAATTTTATGACGAGTTTCATTAATTTCTTCAACAAGTGATTTCTCTGGAAGCATAATTTGCTGTTTTCTTCTGATCAGTAGGATGTTATATATTTGAGTCAAGTATTATACAAGTATTAATAATCTTATGTGAAAGACGTATTACACGAAAGATAGATCTCTGAAATTGACAGTCGATGCAAACATTTTTTTCAGGCGTATGTGTACAGTTTCAGTAAATCTTACTTGTTTGCGACTGGGTCTTCTATGTACGCGAGTAATTTGGCGGTAGCTTTGGCTTGACATTCTGCATGCCCATGCATGCAAGCGAAGTCGCCAAGATGGGACCTGGTCTTTACAGTGAGAGGATCGTCGTCAGGGCGGTCGTCGAAACCGACGTCCTCAAGTATCTTATGCGTCAGGTTGAAGGCGAATGGCTTAAAAGGAATACTTTACGATGACCAGGAATTCGCAAGTTAAACGAAGCGACCTGAGACAGTCCGTTCGAACAGCTCCATTTGCAAGAAAACTGGAGACTGCGCGAACTTTAATCCTTCCCTATCGAGTGTTTGAATTTCGACAACGAAACGTTCCAGACAACGCGATGTCTAAAATCGGAACACAGGACACGTCTGAAAGACGATTTTAGACATTATGTTGTCTGGGATAATGCTGTGTCCTACCTTGAAGATCGCTGCTGCTTCGGGTACTTGCAAATAGATATCCAACTGTTGAATGATTTTGAACGCCGCCTGCCACACGGCCGTGTCGCTCTCGCGCGATAAATAATTCATAATTTCGAGGAAAGTAATGAGGTCGAGCTGGCCGGTCTCCGTCATGGCGAAAGCGTCGTCGATGATTTGAGCGCGATTCAGAACAGGTATCTCGGCGTAATCGTCGGAATTGAGAAACGCCGCGATCCGCTTCCAATTGGTCGTGTCGTAATTTACACGGTAATAACCTGTTAAGTGTTAATTGGTCGTGTCGTAATTTACACGGTAATAACCTGTTAAGTAAAAAACGATCATTCATCCTCGAGGATGATGGATGAATAGGGATTATCTGAATTAATTTGTCGCGCAGCTGTAATAACCGACAGCGTATCCCGTAATCGAACTTGGCGCGTATTATTTATATCCGTCCGTATTACGAGCGCATTCGTCCTTAGTCGTTACCCGTTAATTGCTTATTCACGATAATCCAGTCTTCGACGTTCACTCCCTTGATCGTTACAGACTCGTCCTGCGGTCTTAGCCAGTGGGTGGCCAGCGTCGACGAGAAGTCCAAGTTGCTTTGCGTCGCAAAGTTCAAAGGAACCCACCATTTCGCGTAACTCTTCTCAACGTTCTGATTTTCGTGCCGAGTTAGTTTTTGCGTCACTGTGACGTCGCCATTCTCGTAATTACGAACGACCGTCACATCGGGATAGTTCGCCTGTTCGAACCAAGTGTCCATCACTTCCTTCACGTTGAAATCGTCATGGGGCACGTCGGATTCATCGAGAGCGTCCTGCAACGCCTTCCACAGATCGTCCGGAGTGGCGTTGCCGTACGCGCTAAAAATCAATAACACGACGCGCCGTAACGACCACGAGTTTGATCTCGCCTGGGGATTCTTGGAATTTCAAGAGGGTGATACTAACTTCGCACGAAGATACTTTATCAAACCGTTTCGGAACACGTCCTCCCTCAGAAAGTGTGATATCATTCGCAGTAAAAAAGCGGCTGAAAGACGAGAGAAGTATAATCTCGAATTATTTTCGCAATCGCGCGACCACCAGCTATAAAATAAGCGCGATCACACTAAATGTAAGGAAGGATAAGTAAGTACAAGTACTTCTCACATTTTTTGTACGTGTTGTCGGAGTATGCATTGTAAATGTTCGACGTGATATTTATATGAATCGGCTCGGCCCATCTAAAGGCATCTATATTGATCATTCGTTGCATAGTGTCCACCACGAAGTAATCCATCAGTCGCCAATCTTTGAAAATCTGGAGAATGGCTGAGATCGTGAGAAAGAAGAAGAAGACAAAAACCGATGATGCGGATTATTCGATCCGCTCTGATACCTTGTCAGTGATGTAGAATTTGAGGTAAGTTGATATTCCTTCGCTCAACCAGAGGTATTTCCACCAAGCCGGGCTGACTAGATTCCCGAACCACTGATGCGCCAGCTCGTGAGTGATCGTCATAGTGTTGTACAGCTTCGAGTCGATTGGCCGCATGAAGAGGTTCAGATTTACCTCCGGTGGTGTGTTCTCGTCGTAAAGCAGCACGTCTAGCCTGTAAGTTGATGGAGTGGTTACACTAATTTTCCGACTATTTCTTGTTATCACTTGGCTTGATTTTTCATGTTTCCATTACGTATTTCGAATTTTTGGATGATAATAATAATAATAATAATAACTTAATCGGCCCCGAACAAACTGATAGGAAAATAATATAAAGTATAAAATTAAGAATCAAAAAAATAAAGAATGAACAAATACGAATAGGGAACTAATATACGTTTACTGTAATATAGCTGATACGACTGTTAATGTGAATATATATTCATTTTTCTGATTAATTTCTTTCCTGAGTTGTAGAATATTCCAAGACTGGGACGCCCTAAATGTATTAAATCACATATGTTCACAATCGTTTCACGAGGGAATTTTTTGTGCATGACTAACAGCGACCATTTGGCTCTTATTAGCTGTTTTATATATTTCTCGATGCGTGTTTCTCAGAGCCGTATAGAGATTATTATAAAGTTATCGTCATTTTATTTTATTATCCTATTATTATTACTTTATTTTATTACGTTACTTATTTTCATATATTTATTCCGTCGAAATATATCATGCTTTATATACGTTTACCAATTATTCGATCGTCAAGAAAGATTCCGCGCTGTATGCTCGATCGTAATAACCGAGACGGTTATATTCCCTATAACGAGAGGGAGAGTGTACGAGTACTTACCTATAAACGATCATACCCCAGTTCTCGGTGGCCCTGCTTGAGTGCTGAGGTGCCACCACGTGGTCCATCTTCGGCACGGGTACGGTGCTGTTGGTGAATTTCTCGAGTTCGCGCGTCGCCTTCTCGGCGATGTCGAGGTGACGCGCGGCGAAATCGAGCAGGTGCTTCGGCGCCCATATCCTCATGGTGCCGTCCAGATTCGAGACGTGATCGTAATCGGCGATCACGAAGCCCAGCACGTTCGTGGGCATCACGGGTGTCGTCTCGAAGCGCGTCCACACTTTCCCGTCCGTCTCGTCGACTTCCGACCGCGTGGACGGCATGTTCGACAACGCCGTGTAGTTGGGGTAATGCTTTATGGAGAATTTGAAGGTTGCTTTCATAGCGGGCTCGTCCCAGCACGGAAACGCCTGTCGCGCGGAGACCGGTTGCAAATGCGTCAGAGCCAACCACCTGTAAATTGATTATGGCTCGCAGCAGATGCACCAGCGTTGCTACTATCGTGCCGCGCCATGGCGATTGTGCAATTATCGTGTGGAAGCAACAGGTCGCGTAAACGTTTACTATGTAACGCAATAATCGGGGGCCAATCGAGCGAGTTGAATAGCAAGGGTGATTAATCACTCGATATTCTATTAATTTTCGTAAACCTCCGTGTAAACGTGAATTTCGGTCTTTCTGTATCCTCTGTAATGGACATATAGACGTAGATATCACTGATTTTATCGCTGCTGATAAAACGGCAGAAAAATGCAGATCGACGAACCGGAGAGAGAGAGAGAGGGAAGGAGAGAGATCGTCGCCGCCGTGCTGTATCAATTAACAAACATTTCGTGTTTTCATTCCTCGCAGAAGCTCTTTGATATCGTATCTGTATTATCTGTCTGTATTCTTAGCGCGAGATTAGCATTAAGATTACGATTTACTGCCTATTGTTAAGTATTTGCCACACGTTTTTGTGAAAGATTTCTTTCCGATATTTACTTACACTTTATTGCCCTCGTTATCGAAGTAAGAATTCCTGTAGAATCCGCGAATCTCTGTTATTATACCCAAGAATTTCATGTCCAGGGTGTACGCGCCGATATCCAAGGGCTCGTCGAATCGCAGGGTTAACATTTGCGTTCTGTTATTGTAATCATGCCGCCTCGGTACGTAATTCGTCGCGACATCGTTCACGCCGTCCTCGATTTTACGAGCCAGCCTCGTCTGCAATTCGTCTATCGTGAGCAGCTTGGTGTGCAACACGACGACGTCGGTCGACTCGAGCACCTTCACGTCGATGCTAGCTTCGCCGTTGAAAGTGAAATTATCCTCCACGATGTGCGGTATCAATTGTACATCGTAATGAACGGGCACGACCTGCTGCGGCAGCCGATAAAAATCCTCCTCTTTTTCTCTTTCTTCGACCGACATCTCGTTATCCTGAACCGGAATGCTCTGGCTTGCGACAATTAGCAGGGCCGCTGCCAACAAACACTTGGTGATCGCCATAACTTGATGACGCTATGATGTAATTATACAATAATTCCGTGGTACATGCTTCCACGCTTACTGCTACGAGACTGACGCAGAATATTTCTCTCCTCTTACGCACGATAAGCAGAATGTTATGAATTGCTCTTTATATGTTGCATATATGACCGTCCTTTAGAAAAATTACTATCGTATACGACAGTAACGCGGGTCATCGAAATTGTTATTTAGCCGCGCTGAGTTTGCAAACTTTTGCTGTTACAACGAGATAACGGTATGGAAACATATCGGGTAGGAGTAATGAAGCGCACTCGTTGAGGAGACATGGCGAGTAGAGGCAGAACACGCAATGCGTGTAAAGATAGTCACATATCGTAACACAAAAATGTGACGTAGATTTTTCGGAATTACGTCAAGATGTTGCATCTCCGTTTCCAGTTATTTAATTAATGGTTATTTTTAAATCGCCTTGATCAAAAGTATCAAAGAAATATCGTTGCCAAAGATCAAATCTAATCGATCGTACGTCGCATGTATACGTAAATTTTAAGTGTGGGTTATTCTTTTATTTTAATTAGAAAGTATATTATATACGTCGTTATTTCCGAGTTTTAAGATAACGATGTACTTTGTGTCAACTCCGCCTAACGCAACTTCGAGAAATCTGTATCTTTAAATGATCGAACCTTTCAGGCCGGCTATTGATAACGGTATTATCAAGCGGCATTAATTATTTGCGTTTATTATCACGAAATGATGCCTTTTAGAAATAAGTGCGATAAAGCGGCATTAACGTATCAGCGGACTTTTACAGCTGCCAATTCGCTATCAGCGTAATGTCGTGTATCGGCACGCGCATTGCTTCGAAAGAATTGATCTCCGTCGGGATGACCGTCACTTCCTAGTTGGCATTTTCTTACCTCTGTGTCTGTACATGCGCGTCGTCTATAGCAGGAATCGCCTTTACATTGAGCGTAAATAAATAACGCCTATTGGACCTGATAATCTTTGCTCTCTATTATGTAATCGCAGATCGGCCGAAGTATATTAGATGAGACATCACCTATTTCGAGTCGTCGCTCGGAGACGACTTGCTGTCGCAATTATTCCCGACACCACTATTGTTCATATATGTACGGATTTCTCCCGGAGTGATGCTCGCAAGGCGAGCTTGAATTCTCTCGACGCGCCGACCGCGAGCGGATTCTGTGCGTCTCCGCCAACTCGAAATTCCGCTCTCGGGTTCTCGCGATTTCTGGCATCCTCCTCTCGAAGTTGTTTAGGAACGCTTTAGTCTGAAAGAAAATTTATTTATTTATTTATTTATTTATAAACGAGAAAGGTACCTCTTGGCATACAAAAAGAGTGAACGTAAAATATTTACCAAAAGTAAAATCGCCACAAAGAACAGAGGAGAATTGAATTTCCTCCTATCTCAAGTAACACGTACATTTTGAATCAGACGGAAGGGCGTGCGTAAGATCGTGCCTGAAGACATTGGCTGATTTATAAAAATAGGCCGATGTTTTTCGAGTATTTATTATATAGAATACTGGTTCGGTTAATACGATTATCTTTCCATAGGTCGTTTCATGAAATTCAACGCGAGGGACGAAATATTTCAGTCGCGTTACTCTGCTGTTTCGTGTCGCGTAAATTTCGCACATATACGCCCTATTACTCGGGACTTGTGTAGTATATCGCGTGGAAAAACGTATATTTCGGTCGTTATCCGAAAGTATTTTCCAATATTATTATGGGAGAAAAACGTTATCGAGTAACACGGCCTGGTAAAAGGCAGGAAGCGCGACATGATCGATTTTGGGTACCGCGACCGAACGGCTGGCGTATCGTTCCGATTCGATCGTTACTCGTCGGCCTACTCCGCGGGCGAATCTCGGCGAGGAAATTGCGTTGCTGCGGCTTCAGATGTTGATGGTTCCATCGGAGTCGCTCGCGTTACGGAGATCGGGGACTAGGAAGCCGACCGGGAGATACGTCAACGCGACGGGCGATTCTTCAAAATGCGTCCGCATCTTCCCGTCTTTCCGCTCGATTTCCGACACCACGGCGGCCGACACGTGCGAGACGGTCGTGTAATTGCGACGGTGTACGACGGCGATCTCGGGGGCGGTTTTCGAAGCCGGTTGGTTCCAACAATGGCAGGCCGTGCCAGCGTAAATTCCCGTGAAATTCGTTCCAGCGGACCATCTGTCGAGATTTCAACCGTCATTGTGGTCTCTTCTGGGTCGGCATTCATAGTCAGATCTTATGTTTAAGATCGTCTTAAGTTCATCTCGAGCTACTTGTAGCCAATTAAACTATCTGTACAGCATCTGAAGATGAATTTAAGACGATCTTAAATACAGTCTGTCTGAAAAGAGTGTGACCGGGCGAACTTCGGTTTGAGAATGGTTGAAGGACCGTTCGAAAACTTTCAAACGAGAGGGTAGAAGGGTTCTCCCCTACGACGCATTATACAGAGAGTCCCAGTCGTTGTCTGACTTTTATTAAGAAACGACGTATATTGACAACGACAGTGATTGGACGATTTTGATGGAAATTCAGATCAACGACACCGCGATAATTCGCTCTCTTTGTTTTTTTCAAAATTTATGGTACAATTATACGCAATAAGGAATTGATAATATGGAATAACACTTTATAGCATTAATTCTAAAAGGAATATTGAGGTTATAAATCGATGATTTAGATAAACATTTATATTTGCATTATTATTTATCTTTATTTATTTATCTTTAGAATCCGTTTATATATGCGAGAATATATTTCTATTTATCTTTAGAATAGATCGTGATTTTTCTGATTTTGTTTTTCTTCGATCGTGCTTGTAAATTTTACAAACGTACGATATATTCGTAATAGTTCAGACATGCGCTCATCTATTTTTTCTTGGACGCATTTAAATAACTCTTCGTCCTCCTTGTAATTATTATTCATAAATTCGTTTATCTGAAACAAATTACTCTTATATATATCGCAAATATTGCAAGTAAGTTAGATAATGCTGCGAAAAATAGAGTGTCAAGTATAATATATGCATTTATGTACCTTATCTAGCTTTTGCTTGGAATGCACATTGCTGATGATACCACATAATGCGTGTTTTATACTGACTTTCCTTAGAAAAAGGAAAGGAAAGATAATTAGTAAATTAATAATAGTACTAAGGCAATTAGTAAATAAAAGGAGAGCGTGTCTGGAATTAACAGATAACTGCTATTACCTGGAGGTGGCTTGTTCCAGATTCGCCAATAAATAATTATATATTAAATCCTTGTTCGCATGCTTCTCCACCACGTCATTATAAATCATATAGTAGTCACCGTCATTTATTATTGTGTTGTTCGTTGCGGCTATTTTCATATAATCGATGATAATCTCCGGATTTTCAGAGCAACTCAGATACTGTGAAATAAAACGATTCTCGGCATATATATCCATCACATTATTCCAAGTAGACAAGTTCGCGTCCATAATACCGTTACAAAATGTCCACTCCTTCAGGTTCGGCGGAACTCTGGAATACATGCGTAATAAGAGGAACATTGTTGTGTATCTGTGCTTCAATCAAACCATTTATTCAGCGATATATGATCTAGCAATTATCACGTGCTAAGAAATAATGACGATAGTAAAATTTACTTGTTCTTCTCAGGATTCGCGAGATGTTCGTTCAATTTCATAGCGGCCATTCTTCTGCATTCAATGTGATCGAAACTACACGCCCACTTTAAGGCCTCTAATCTTTTGATCTTCGTAAGATCACTGTCGGTAGGATTTTCCTCATATCCTACGTTCTCGACAAGACTGTTCATCATTGCAATTATGGTTACCTAGTATTACTTTCATATTAGTCCTCACATATATAATTTGTCTGAAATAAATGTACACACACATACACATGTTGTCGATCGAATGTATTATCACTCACCTTCAGAAATTCAGTTCCTGGTATCTGGAGGACATCCTTCAGGGTGGTGAAAATGAGGAACATAGCACACCACGGTATATACTCCGTTTCTTTCTGCATGTAATTCATGATATCCAGAAATATGGTTATATTCAGTCGATTCGCCACCAAAAGATGGTACGCGTCATTAATAATCTGAGCCCGATTGAGCACGTGTATCTTCGTATAATCGTCTGTATTGAGGTAGTCCGTAATCTTCTTCCAGTTCGCCTCATCGTAATTGACGAGATAGTATCCTGTCGCGAAGTTAACTCGATTTATCGATCTCATCGGTTAGACCCCCTTTGACTTCTCTCATTTACACTCGGATTCACTAGCAAAAATTCTAAATAGCGCAAGACGTCCCAGAATCATCTCGAAGATATCCATAATGACTCGAGGAATATTTTGAGACGTCCTCAGGACATTTTCACAGTGATCCTGGAGACGTTTTGTGCTATTTGGAACGTTTGTGTATTTATTTAAAAGACCATGTAATGCATAATGTGTCGAAAATTATACTCACAAACGAAGTGGAAATTATCATTATACGTTCTCTTATGTGATATGATTGCTCTTTCAGCTATGTAATAAAATCCTTTCGATCGATACATACCTATCTGTTGTAAGTTGACTATGAGCCAGTCTTTCGAGTTAATTCCGCTAATGGTTATATTTTGATCCTGCGGTCTCAACCAATGAGTGGGCAAGGTGTTAGAGAAGTTAAGATTCGTTTGAGTAGTGAAAGTTATAGGTATCCACCATATATCGTCGTCGATCGAGGGGTTTTCGCCTGATATGTACGGGCTGGAATGTTCTTGCATCAGTGTTACTTCGCCAGTATCATAGTTACGAATCACACGTACCACAGGGTAATGCCTTTGTGTTATCCACGTGTCCATTACTTCTTTCAATTTATAGTTGTTGTGCGGAACGTTTGATTCGTCTAGAGCTGCTTGCAAGGCATTCCATAAGTCGTCGGAAGTGGTCGAGTTAAACTGACTGAATTGTAAAGTATATTATTACGTACTTATTATTATTATTATTATTAGAGAGAGAGAGAGTAGCATATTTTTATTTTTGCGTCAGTAACGGACTGAATGCAGCTATGTTTTCACAAGCAGGAGAGAAAAATGCACTACACTTACTGAATGTTTAAATATCTAATAAGACCGTTCCGAAACACTTCATCAGTAATAATATGTTGCAACATGCGCAATATAACAGGTGCTGTAATGATTAATAATATAAAGCTTTTCTAATATATAAAAAGAGATAGAAGAATATTATGTAATGCCATTTATACAAGTTCATGTAAGCTGCTTAAATTATATAATATTACCTTTGCCGTAAGTGGTAGTATCGAAGAGTGACTTAATTTCTTCAGGACTGTTCACTTCCGCTGAAATTGACGTCATTTCCTTACCAACGTCACGATAAAAAGTAGCTTGCTGTTTTTCGATTACATAAATGTCCATCATTCGCCAATCATCGAACAACTAGAAATAATCGCTTTACCAAAATTTAGCAAATGCTCGATTAAAAACGACATTAGCATTAACAGCTTCAAGACAAGCCATCTTAAAGAAATCTGTTTGAAAGTTGAACAGTATGCGCACTCTTTCTCTCTTTTTTTAAACGAAGAGCAATTCTAATTTGTAATTATTGACAGTACATCTTGATGTCTTAAGAATTGTTCGATTATGCAGATAATAATAGAGAGACAAATCAACCTTATCAAGTATGTAAGCTTCGAAGAAAGACGCAAATCCTTCATTTAACCATACATAGGTCCACCATGATGGGCTGACCAAATTACCAAACCACTGGTGGGACATTTCATGCGCAGCTACCACGGCTACTCTGCGTTTTTGCGGCGTGGTATCTTTCTCTTCATTGAGCATGAAATCGCGTTCCCTACAATGAGAAAAGCATCTATTACATAAACTATAATAAATAATACAACAATAATAATAAATATATAATGATAATACTATAAATATGTATGTCCGATAAAGAGTACGTATACACGGCGGTAAGTGCCGCCATATAAATTACGAGTTTTTCATTTCCTATTTCATTGATATTTCGCAGCATTACGTGTAAATGATAAGTCCCCAATTTTCCATGGCACCGGCTGATAAGGCCGGGGATGATACGTGGTCCATTTTTGGAACTTTATCGGTACTGTTGGTGTATTGCGTCAACAGCTCTCTACTTCGCTGAGCGATCTGCTGCGCGAATGTTGAGTATGGCGCCACATCCGGCGGGGACCACATGTTGACGGTTTCGTCCGCGTTAGGAACGCGAACATAACCGCACAACACCACAAACGCGACGAGATAAGTCGACATGACTGGGGTCATGTCAAAGTGCGTCCATATCATATCGTCTTCGTCGCTTTCATTCGAATGTGCCAGCGCCGGCATATTTGACAGAGCGGTGTAATTTCGATAGTGCTTTATGGAGATGTTGAAGGTGGCTTTTAATGCCGGCTCGTCCCAGCATGGAAACGCTCGACGCGCCGAGGTCGCCTCGAAGTGCGTTACAGCCACCAACCTGCCACATTTCAACATCACACCTCTGATATATTTTCAGCTGATCGTTTTAACAGGTAACAAGTGTTAGTTAGGTTTGAAAATGCGGTTTGAAAACGAACGCTCGAACGGTGATTAAGCGATATTTGTGCAGCCTGGTAAGGATGTATGAGTAAGTAGGTACTTAAGTGAAGCCACAAATGATATAAATAAATATATAAATACTTGTGCACAAAGTTGAGAATTGACGATGAGGATCGGTTTGGAAACGTTTCATTTTAAATACGGTCAATTGCAAATATGCAGTCGCAAAATTGCGGAATCGTGTAATATGCCGCGATTTCTTTTTTATAGGCACACACATGATAATGGTAGGAATTATTAGCAATGTCTAATGTCGAGTAATTAAGTAACACGATGATTAGAAAAAGAAAACTTTCAGAGATCAATAGTTACTCACACTACATTATCTTCTTCGGTATAATAACCCGTTCTAAAGAAGCCCGTCAAGTTGTTATTCAGAATACCGACGAATTTTAAATTTAGGATGTAACGTCCAGGAGTTAATTCATCGTTGAATTCAAGAATCAACATTTCTGTTACGTTCTCGTAATTATGCACTTCCGGTATGTAGACGATTCCGTCGCTATTAACTAACGACGTCACTCCCTCATCTATTGTCAGTTCCAATGCGTGCAAACGTAACTCTCGCGTAGCGCGACGAATCACTATGTCGTTATTCGTTTCGCCGTCGAAAGTAAAGTTATCCTTTACGATATACGGTATTAGCTTGATGTTGTAGTGCACCGGCACCACGTTGTCTGGTAAACGGTAATTAACCTTGGTCTGTGAGCTGTTTCCCGAATCATCGTCGAGAGGAAGAGCCGTCGAGATAATAAATATTAGTGAGACGTTCAGAAATAGCCTCAGAAATGCCATGCCGACTCAAATCCATTCAATTCACACGAACGCCTCCTTACTGGAGAAAAGGTCAGTTTGAAGAAAGTGCATATACATTTTGATTTTTTTTATCATTGCGAGCGCATTCGAAGGTACGCGAGCAACGTGTTCAATTTTGCGCAGCCATCACGATCTAATCGATCAAAAGGATCAACGAGATACTGAATCGCGGATATTCCTACATAAATACAAATAACGAATTCCATAATCTAATATTTGCATTGATTTTAAAGTACCGGTATTTTTTAAAGCACTGAATTTTACTTACTAATTTAAATACCGATGACAAATTTCCAAATATTACCCTCGTAAATTGGATTTAGTGTGTTTACGGTAGTTAATTTTTTAATTTGTCACTCCCTTCAATAGCAAATCTGAGTTAAAACGAGTTCTAATTAAACCTTACGATTCAATGCTATCGTTGGTCCTTAAACAACCGTGAAGTCGAGAGCATTCGTTTTTATTTCCTTTGCTAATAGTTTTGATTTTTGAATGAACAAAAGCGGAACGATAAGACGTAAATATTATTTCGTCGTATTTGAGAAAAAAGCTATATATATTATAATTTCCGAGGAGTGAATAGATAAATCTATTCATTTATATATTTAATCTATGTATGTAATTTTTGCGATGCGTCACAATTTTATACTTTTAATTCGTTGAGCTCTTTACTAGCGATAGGTCTCACACGGTTAAAGTTATGTCGTTATATTGTGTTATGTTAGGTGCGTTTCGAAATCTCATGTTAGACACCAACGCTGATTGATAATGTCGCGAGTGACGAGAGAATTGGTAATATTGATATTTGAATTTGAATTCGACAATTATCGAGAGCATGGCGAAATGTCGGCGAGATAAACCTCGCCGTTGTAATCAGCCTCTCATTGTGGTCGAACTATACGATGAGTATTACCTTTCCTCTCCATACGGTTGCTCAAATAATTCTCGTAACGAGGTCGCAGCGGCTCGTCGAAAAGTTGCTTGAGAGAGATGCTTCTTCACTACTTGGCAGTAAAGTGTTTCTACTTATGACGTGAAGTGATTCCAGTATGTTCTTACGACATTCGGGATATGATTATATAATATTATGAGACTTACGCGCTGCCTACTGCGCTACTGAGGCTTGTGATTACGTAACATTATACTTCGCGTAATATTCGAAGTGACGGTTGAGAATATCGGACAACCATTCTTTATTGTTATTTCAAACGTGCCTACGGCTACGCATAATTAATACGATTGACCTGTGCCTAGCGTTATCGACGAGATTGTCGCATGACATTATACTTTGAAAATACGAGGAAACGTGTGCATAAACAACTTATAATGCGGGACGTAAGTTCCTCTACTGCGTATTAGAGATTCGTTTCATTTATTGGTTTTCATCTCTTTCATTTTATTCGACTGTTCAGAGGGCGTGTTTGATATGTTTCCGAGGGGAAACGGTTTTCAGGAGTAGAATTTACATCCGTAATCGTGCCTTCCATTAGGAGTTTGGAAACTACACGTGCTAATGAAAAATAATTATCTTTTTTATTAAATACATTTTGCAACGCGAACTACTAGAAGCGAGCTACAATGAGACGGACTAGCAAAAACCCCACAGGAATAATCAATCAATTGTAGCCAGCAATGTTCTCATGGTGTTCGACAGCCTTCTAGAAAAGATGCGCTTGATTGCATCTCAACCAAATTTCGACAAATATAGTTGATGTGATATATAATTCTATTTTCAATATCTACATATTAAGTTATTAAAGGTTGTATAACTAACATGAATGTACAGTCGTATAATACAGACAGTTACATAAATTATATATTTCAATGAAACTTTTTCCACTAATGATTATATAACGTTAATTTTATTAATTTTGCAGGGCATATGGAAAGCAGTGGTCAAGTTGGTCAAACTTTCAATTTTCATTAAATTTTAGGTGACTCGATTCTTACTTTCAAAGAATTCTATATAATTTATCTATCTATATTATATATATTATCTATGTTATCTATACTATCTATTATATCTATATATTATATACATAGAGAATAAAACTCTATTAACTTAAAAAAAAAATATTTCTAATTCCAAGTCTTTTTGCTCACCCTTGGACGTTCCTGAGTATATCAATGCGCTAATTTCAGGACATTCTTCTTAATCGGGGAAGATTCATGCCCTACTGTGGATCATTTTTCGCCTACTAATCTTGATTTCGATTTTCACGATGGCAATTAGTTCGCCAGGCTACCGAAGGCTTTTAATAGCGCAACACCTGCAAACATTTTCAGATCGCAAGGATTCTCGCGTGCATAACGATAAAAAGAAATATTAAAAAAAAAAAGGTATTCGTTTGGGAAAATATTTCACAATGTATTAAATATGTAAAGATAGTCGATATCCGAAAAAATTCAAAAAGGATATTAAGGATTTAGATTTACATTTGTATTGTTTTCATTGTTGTCTTAGTTCGATTGCGATATCTCCGATTTTATTTTCACGAAACTCCGTTTACAGTTTTTATAAATTTGTATGTATTTAACAATACAATTAAGCGAGTGTTCGTCTTTGCCTCAATGTATTTCAGTAATTCTTTGTCTTCTTTGTAATTATTTTTCACGAACTCGTTTATCTGAAACAAATTACTCTCGTGTATTTCGCAAGTATGTATAATGTAACTAAGTTACAGCGAACTCCGAAAAATAGCGTGTCGGGTAAGTAACTAAAAAAGTTCGTGCGGTTTTCGGTAGTATTCGCTGTGATGATTTATTTTATTTTATTTTGTAGTGGTGTGCAGAACTAAATATTTTATGTGCGTCATGAAGTACAGATACGCGTCAGTCAATCGGTGCGTTCTAACTTAATATTCACTCATTTTCTGTTGTTTAATTTCTATTATGAAAAACTGTTTTGGTTATCTGATATAACATTTATAGTGTTTACGTTACCTGATCAAGTTTTTCCTTGGAATATACATTGTTGATAACATCACCTAATGCATGCTGTATCTTGATTCCTCTACAAATGGAAAACGAATTATACACAATTAGTAAATAAAAAGACAGTATCTTGAATTAATAGGAAGCCGCTGTTACCTGGAAGTAATTTGATCCAAATTCGCTAAAATATAGTTAAATATTGGATCCTTGTTTGCATGTTTCGATACAGCTCCGGAATAGATTGTATAATCGTACGTGAAGTCATCTGCTAGTGAATCGTTTATTTTCAAATATCTGATGATGATATCAGGATCTTCAGAGCATGCCATGTAAAATAGAAACGCATCGTCCGAAGTCTTGATGTACATGTCCCTCATTTTGTTCCAGCTAGGTAAACTTGCGTTCGACATACCGTTACATAACGTCCATTCCTTCAGATTGGGCGGAATCCTGCGATACACGCGCAATAACGAGAACAATGATGCACATCTGTGTTACAATCAAATAATTCGTCAGACGTTGGAAATTCGTGACAAATAGAAAAATTTACTTGCGGCCTTCGGGGTCGTCGAGATATTCGATCAGTTTTGCAGTGGCCATTCTTCTGCACTGGGGGTGACCGAAGTGGCAAGCCCATTTCAAGGCTTCGACTCGCTTAAGCTTCGTAAAATCATCCTCGGTAGGACTTTCTTCGTATCCTACGTTCTCAACGAGACCGTTCACCATTTCGAACATAGATTCCTAATATTAATTTTGTATCAGTCCCCACATGTGACTCTTACCGGTCAAATTTATTGTTGTTTACCTTGAGATACTCGCCTCCTGGTATGTTAAAGACACCGATCACTTCGTTGAAAATAGCGAACATAGCACACCACGGTATATACTCCGTCTCCTTCTTCAGGTAAGCCGCGATATCCAGAAACGTGGTGAGGTTGAGTTGATTCGCCCTCAGAAGATGATACGCGTCATTAATCAACTGAGCCCGATTGAGCACGTGTATCTTCGTATAATCGTCTGACTGAAGGTAGTCCGAAATTTTTTTCCAATTCGTAGCATCGTAATTGACGAGGTAGTATCCTGCCGTACAATTAATTGATTTTATCGTTAAATTTTTTCCTCGATATTGTCCACTTTAAGATATATTAAGAAATATGCTCAAGTTTTTTTTTTTCAAGGCATAGAGGTAGAACGTATCAAAAACTGTTTAAATATACGAGGGCAGTCCGATAAGTACTTAGCCTACGAAAGAAAAACGAAAATTTTGGAAAAGTGGCGATTTATTTCTCAACATAGTCTCCTTTTAGCTCAATACACTTGACCCAGCGATGTTCCAACTTCTTTAACCCATCTGAAAAATACGTTTTCTCGAAAGTAGGCCTCCGTGGCGGCGATGACCTCCTCATTTGGCCAAATTGGTCAAATTGGACTACGAACTGCTGCCCCATCCACCATATTCTCCAGATTTGGCCCTGTGCGACTTTTTTTGTTTCCAAACTTGAAAAGTCACTCGCCGGGCAGAAATTTGAGTCGAATGAGGAGGTCGTCGCCGCCACGGAGGCCTTTGCAGACTTCGAGAAAACGTATTTTTCAGATGGGTTAAAGAAGTTGGAACATCGCTGGGTCAAGTGTATCGAGCTAAAAGGAGACTATGTTGAGAAATAAATCGCCACTTTTCCAAAATTTTCGTTTTTCTTTTGTAGGCTAAGTACTTATCGGACCGCCCTCGTAGTGGACATTATTTTCACATATGCTGTTGCACGTAATATAATCGTTTTTTAAGTGTGTTATATAATTACTAGCTATCGTATTATCAATGCTTACCCATCTGTTGTAAGTTTACTATGATCCAGTCATTTGGGTCAATTCCGCTAATAGTTATATTTTCATCTTGCGGTCTCAGCCAATGAGTGGGCACAGTGTTAAAGAAGTCAGGACTCGATTGTGTAGCAAAAGTTATAGGTATCCACCATTTATCTCCGTCAATTGTTTCCTTTTCGTCGGTTTCCATATCAGGACGGAAATGTTCTTGCTTCAGTATTACCTCGCCAGTGTCATAGTTTCGGATCACGTGTAACACAGGATAATGCCTTTGTGTTGTCCAGGTATCCATTACGTCTTTTAATATGTAGTCATTGTGCGGAACGTCTGATTCATCTAGAGCTGCTTGTAAGGCGTTCCATAAATCGTCGGAAGTAGCCGAACTGAACTGGCTAAATTGTGAAATATAATACTTATTGTAAATTCGGCTTATAAATTCAAAATGGAGATTTTTCACTGACGTTACATGTAAGACGCGCAGTATATTTTCGTTTTTTTTTTATTTTTTCTGTTCTATATTAATCATATAATACGTATATTATTATATGTATATTACTTTTACTGTATATATATATACAAGACAGGAAAAAAGTCTGCTAAACTTACTGGGTATTTAAATATCTTATAAGACCGTTCCGGAACACTTGGTCAGTGATAATATGTTGCAACATCCGCAAGATAACAGGAGCTGCAATAATTAATATTATACAGTTTTATTAATTCACATGATAAGAAATGAGAAGAATAGTATATTATAGTATGTTATGTCATTTACAAATTCACGAACGTTGATTTAATTACTTATCGTTAATCATATTAATCGTACCTTTGCGGTAACTGATGAGTGTAAAGAGCGACTTAATTTCGTCAGGACTATTGACTTTTGCTGTAACAGGCATCACTTGCTTAGCAACGTCGAAATGAAAAGCGCTATGCTGTTTTTCGACCACAAAGAGGTCCATCATTCGCCAATCTTCGAACATCTAGAATAACCGGCGGAATCTATCAGATGTTCGATTTAAAACGACGTTGACACTAATAATATTATTTAGGAAAATCTATTTAAATGTTAAACAATTTGCTCTGTCTCGAAACAAAGAACAATTAAGATCAGTAATCATTAACGGAATGTTTTGACGCATTAATAAAAATTTCCTCAATAATTCATATAAAGATAGAAAGCCAACCATATTGAGAATATAGGATTCGAAGAAAGATGCAAATCCTTCGTTTAACCATACGTAGGTCCACCATAACGGGCTGACTACATTGCTAAACCACTGATGGGCCATTTCGTGCGCCACTACCACCGCTACCCAATGCTTATGTTTTGTGGTATCTTTTGCTTCATTATACGTGAAATCGTTTTCTCTAAAAATTAGAGAAGCACCTATTATATATTCTATATAATAAACATAATAAAATTATTAAGTATTTACATTATGTAGAAATAATACTATAAATATATACGAATGATAAGTATATACATATGCGACTGTAAGTGTCGTCGTGTAAACAACAAATATTCATTTGTTATTGATTGATTTCGTAATATTACGTGTAAATGATGAGTCCCCAATTCTCCATGGCACCGGTTAAGAAATCCGGCGATGATACGTGGTCCATTTTTGGAACTTTGTCGGTACTATTGGTGTACTGCGTCAACAGTTTTTCACTTCGCTCGGCAATCTGTTGCGCGAATGCTGAGTGCGGCGCTAATTGCGATCTAGACCACATGTTGACGGTTCCGTCTGCGTTAGGAACGCGAACATAATCGTACAACACTACGAACGCCACGAGATACGTGGACATGACGGGAGTCGTGTCGAAATGCGTCCATATCATGCCGTCTTCGTCGCTTCCTTCCGAATGCACCCGCGCCGGCATATTTGACAGAGCTGTGTAGTTTCGATGATGCTTTATGGAGATGTTGAAGGTGGCCTTTAATGCCGGCTCGTCCCAGCATGGGAATGCTCGACGCGCCGAGGTCGCCTCGAAGAGCGTTACAGCTATCCACCTATCACATTTCCACGTTATACCTCCGATAACGATATATTTTCGGCTAATCGTTCAAACACAAATGTTAAAGGTTTGAAAATGCGGTTTATGGACGTTCGGGCGATGATAATGTGATATGTCGCAGCCTGGCCGCGACGTGTATCACTCGACGCGCTCGAGTGAGGCCGATTAAATTTTGCGGGTGTACGCGTACCATTTCCTATTGGATGTTTGCTACCTCGATTCTAACGAGATAAAATTGGGCGCATCTATATCTAGCGTATAATAGTCTTGAAAAATTAATTCCTTACCTAGACTCGTCTTGACATCGAACGTGTCTTCCTGACTAGTTTAAGGAATCGCCGGGGAGGATAAATAATGTAATGTTTGTTCGTTTAAAGTGCAGTTCTTTAGGATGAAAGGAAGAAGGGAAATATGTTTTTGAGGTAATTTTGCCTTGGGATTAGATGCGAATGGTATGAATGATATAAATAACATTCGATTAGGAAGAATATCTTCAAACTGCGACGATTACTCACACTGTGTCATTCTGCTCGTTTTGATACGACGTTCTAAAGAAGCCCTCCAAATCGTCATTCAGAATGCCAACGAACTTTATATTTAGAGTATAATGTCCGGGTGGTAGCTCGTCGTCAAAATCGAGGACCAACATTTGCGTTACGTTTCGTAGATCATGCTCTCTCGGTGTGTAAACGACACCTTCACTGTCGACCAACGACGTCGCATCCTCGTCTATTGTCAACTGCAATGCGTGCAAACGTATGTCTCGTGTCACGCGACAGATCACGATGTCAACATTTATCTCGCCATTGAAAGTGAAATTATCCTCCACGATATGCGGTATCAACTTGATGTTGTAGTGAACTGGTGTCACATTGTCCGGCAAACGGTAATTAACCTTTGCGGTCTGCGAATCGTTTCCCGAATCATCGTCAAGGGGAAGAGCAGTCGCAACGACGAATGTTAGCGCAATCTTGAACAGTAGTCTCAGGAATGTCATGCCAATTCAAATCCGTATCATTTGTGCACGAATGTTTCCTTGTTGAAGAAAAAGTCAATTTGAAGAAAGTGCTTTACGTATTCTAACGTTTTTTCTTAAAACTAGTGTGTCTAAAAGGGACAAAGTTTGTACACGATCAGTGTCAATCTTATGCAGCCATCATGATTTTATTTATCACAGGGTCGATGAGAGCCCAAATCGCAGGTATTTTCGTGTAAGTACAGATAATGCATTTCAATACCTAACATATGTAGATACGTGGCCAATTTTTGCATTTTCTATGATGCTTCCAAAACGAGCTAGTACTCATTTTAAAGTATCTACAGTCGTTGAATTTTTCAACTTGTCATCTCCTTTAATGATAAAACTAAAACTAAAAGTTAAGACCGGATTTTATTCAACTTTGTGATTCAGCCTGTCATTGATACTTTTAGATTCGTTTAAACGCGCAGCAAAAAGCATTTCCCATATTTCCTTTTCTATAATTAATTTGGTTTTCCGATTTTCGAATGAAAGCTGACAAGAGATGATATACTAAAATAATCCGATACGTTTCTGACAAAGGGAGGAAACAGCGTATATTATAAATTTATTCTCGGTTTTATTATTTTAACTCGATCGGCTCCGCGTGTTAGCGATATATTCAAGGTATCCGGAAAGAGTTTTGGCCATACGATTATCGAGAGTATGGCGAAATGTCGGAGAATGTCGAAAGCATGATGAGATAATTCTCGTTCTATTTTTAGCCCTTCGTTGTAGTAAGGCTACACGTTGAGTATTACCTTTCTTCTCTGTACGATTGCTTGAATAATTCCCGTAATGAGGCCGCGCCGAATTGTTGTAGAAATTGTTAGAGAGAGGTTGCTTCCTTCTTACTACCCTGCAGTAAAGTGCCTCTACTTACGACTTCCATTCCAATTTTCAATTTATGATATTCGATAATGATTATATAATATTATACTTCGCATTATATTCGGTGTGACGGTTGGGAAACATCGGATGATCGTCTTTTATTGTTATTATACACGTGCCTACGGCGGTGAATATTTAATATGATTAACCTGCGCCCCGCATTATTAAGTTACGTCAGACATTATACTTTGAAAATACACGGAAACGTCTGAAGTAAATAATTTCGTCGAGGATATGAGATGTAAAAGTCCTATATTGCGTTATATATAAATCAAATTGTACGTATGTGTATATACAATAAATACGTATCTACGACGATAAATACGCCATATAAATGACGAGTAATCATTTTCTATTTATTGATATTTCGTTGCGTCACTTTTAGATGATAAGTCTCCCAATCTCTTTGGTACCGGCTGGAAATTCCGGAGATGATACGTAGCCCATTTTTGAAACCTTGTTACTGTTGGTGTATTTGAGTTAACAGCTTTCAACTTCGCCGGGCAATCTGTTGCGCGAATGTTGAGTGCGGCGCCAATTGCAATCTGGATCACATGGTGACGGTCTCGTCTGCGTTAGGAAGGAACGCAAACATAATCGGACGTCACGAACGCCACGAGATAAGTAGACGGGAATCGTGTCAAAGTGCGTCCATATCATGTCGTTTTTGTCATTTTAATCATCCAAATGTATCCGCACTGGTATATTTGACGGAGCCCTGTAGTTTCGATGACACTTTATAGAGGTGTTGAAGGTGGCTTTTAACGCCGGCTCGTCCCAGCATGGGAACGCTCGACGCGCCGAGGTCGCCTCGAAATTCATTACGTCTGTCTACCTACTAACACATTTCAACGACACGCTTCCGATAACGATACGTTTTTGGTTGGTCGTTAGAACGATGGAAGTGATAGGGTTTGGAAAATGCGCGAATGCGGTTTATGGACGTTCGAACGATGGAAACGCGATATTTCGCAGTCTGGTCGTCAACGTGTCACTCGACATGCTCGAGTGAAGCTGACGAAATTTCGCGGATGTATCATTCACGTACCATCCCCTTTTGGACGTTTGTTACCTCGATTCTATTGAGACAATATTGGACGCAATTATATATCTATCGTAGAGAGTTTTGGAAAATTAATTTTTTGCCACACTTACTTTGACATTAAACATATTCTTCCAATTAGGTTCAAAAATCGCGCGGGGAGGATGAATGGAATAATGTTTGTTCGTTCAAACACTACAGGTTTCTGGGATGGTACAGGAGGAGAGGGAAGAAAGGAAGTAACCTTTTTGACACCATTTTGTCCTGGGATTAAGTAGTAATAATATGAAATAATATAATTCAGTAAGCACCCACCAACAGTAACGTAACATCAATGTTACAATTTCTCACTCAACAGTTGAAGTGCATTATAACATATTTTGTATACAAGGTTTACCAAATGTATAGAAACCCCTTAATATTTCGAAAACTACGCATTTTCGAAAAAAATGTCCCATACAAAAGTTGTACGAAATTTTGCGTTAGTGCGTATAAAATGATAAAAGACTTTTTACTTTTTTACTTAGTTTAACTCGCTCTATCTTCGCACGAGTGATTGACAGAAAAAATTTCAGACACCTTGTAAATAATATCATACTTCGCATAATATTCGATATGACGATCAAGAACATCAAATGGTCATCCTTCATTGTTATTTCATACGTGCAATGGCGATGAATAATTAATATAATTAACTTGCGTTCCGCATTACTAAGAAACGATTATAGCAGACATTGAAAGCACATGGAAACGTATAAAGTAAACAAGTTTGGCTGTGATGTGAAATATAAAGTCTTCTATTGTGGCTTATAAATTTGTCTCACTTCTTCAGTTTCATTTCTTCTCTTTATTCGACTGTCCAGAAAATACGTTTGATACGTTTTTCGTGAGGAAACAGGATCGGTCAAACGAAAGTGGAATTTACATCCCCAATTGTGTCTTTCATCGAATCTGGAAACTACACGCGCTAATGGAAAAGAATCATCTATTTTATTAAATACATTTTACAACGTGGAGGACTACAACCGTACGAACTTATAAAGTGTCTGCGGGAATAATCAATCGATTGTGCGAGCGACGTTTTCACGGCATCCGACAGCCTCCTATAAAAACGTCACGCAAATATCACAACTCGATTGTATCTCAATCAAAACTTGACGACAAGCGTTAAGGTAATGCATATTTTTGTTATAAATATCTATATGTTAAATATATGAGCTATATCGTGTAGTTGGTATAAATAGCATGTATTTACAATCGTATCATATACAATTACGTTATTATATCATAAAATTTTCATATTAAAACTTTTAACTATGATTATACGGTGTGAATTTGTTTACTCTAGCGGTGTGCAAAATAGACTTGATCTCTGAACCGTGACTCGTCGGCAAATGTGTCGTGACAATGTCTCGGCCAACATCGTCCCGAAAGTGTCTTTTATTTCGCCTGAAAGCGTGTACCACGTGTGTTCCGTAGCCGTAACTTGAAGTCGCAACTGATATGAGGTCGATAAAGTGTGATACATCCGCGAGATATTTCACCTTCCTCTCGCTCGACACCGGAATCACGTGTGACGAATGTCTTTGCGACCGAATCGTTCTCGGTGCGGTCGAGAGGGTCAGTACGATCGCGAGAACTCGACAGGTTGATCGGTCGAGGACGTTGCAACGCGACGGAGAAATTGCACGCATGTGTGCGCACGCGAGGTATACAATCTGATGTTATATGATGTTTAATAGAACCGTGAGATCAGCATTGAAATCATTACGAGGAACGTCATCGCTGTGAAGGAAGTTGCGGAGTTTTCATGGTAATTATCAGTCAGCCACTTGGAGACCTTATCCTGGGATTCCTCGATCCAATCAATATTATTTCTTCCTTTATTCATTCCATTGAAATTAACATTACGATTGTCGAGTACGTCCTTATGCCGCAGTACAAAAAGAACCAGCTGAAACACAAAAATTCCTATGTCAGTCACTTTCATCGACATCGCTGATAAACCGGTGGGAGGGGGGAGATCGGCGTTATTGTATATCTAAAATTACGACGCGCAGTTGACGATGATAGAGTCGCCTACATTTACAGGATCCAATATTTCCTACCTCGCTTGATTGCGAAACATCTAATCAATCCACTCTCAGATAAGATAAAGCCGCGATCAAGGACGAGATAGGCACTGTAATTCTAATTACTGAAATTTTATCATATAAAAGATATGTTATCGCGTTCCGGTATCCACATATGGCGTTCGATTACGCAGCTCTTTAGAAAAAAAAAAATACACTGGAGACAAAGTAAAACTGATAATATCATCGCGTTTGCGATGAACGTTTTTTCATCGAACGAATAACATTATACGACGATGCAAATCAAATTGCGCCGTATGTGGTCGAGTTTGATTCAGTGGCCGGGGGGAAGAGGAGGACAATTAAATTCGATCGATCTTTTCCGGATGCGCGGTGCAACCGAAACTATTCTGTAAAGGTGCAGCAAATTATAAATGATCATATTTTACCTGTCCGTATTGCTCGTGGTTGATGATCCTAGTGGAAAGATTATTGAGGTGTGCGGTCATTTTCTCCCTGTTGTTATCCCTGAAGAAATCACAATAATTTTTAAATCTCTCCGTCGTAGCGTCATAACGGCAAAGTGAAGTGGTGCGCAGAAAGCAACTTACTTTTCTAGGATCTGGTCGATATTTTCGTTTAGGAAGTTTATGATTATGTCGAAGGATCCAGCGTTATTCATGCATATCGCGTTCAACGTCTTGAAGATGTCCATATTATCTCTCTTGAGCGATTCTTCGAGGAAGATCCGTAAGATCTTATTAGATTGAGAGCATCCGAGACCGTTCAGGATCATCTTTTTCTCGTCTTCGGCGGCACCTTCATATTTATTCAGAGTCTTGTTCCATGTATTCTGGTCTGCGTGTCGCAGTCCCGCGCAAAGGACTCCTTCTCGCATATCTGTCGGCACTCTACGGCAAGAAAAAAATCAGTAATTGCCGTAAGTATCGGGCAATCACAATGATCCCGACAGATTGCAAATTTTTCTTCATCGGTTTTTTGTTTGTTTTTCTCTTTATCCGTTTTTTATTATCTTTTTTGTAAGAAAATTTCGTCGGCCAATACCGTTTTATCGTTACTCGCTGTGAGCGTGATGTGATAGTAATTACACTAAAAAACCAGTTTAATTGGATTAATCTGAAAATGGGCAACCATGTTTTGGTTGGAGAAAATGGAATTTTTCTTAAATTTTAGAGTATTGATTTAAAAAATTTTAAATTTTATTAAAATATTCCCTATCAAATATAATTATCTTTTTAAGCCTATCTTGTTTGCTTATATTAAAATCTCCTGATATAGTTTGCCCTCAAATAAATAAAAATTATTTCAAATAATCAAATAAAATTAACTTAAAAAATAATTAGATTTGATAGGGAATATTTTAATAAATACGAATACAATTTTGAATTCTTTAAATAAATAGTTTAAAATTAAAACAGAAATTCTGTTTCTTTTAACCAAATAAAAATGCGTTTAGTTATCCATTTTCAGGTTCATCCAATCATAATTGGTTTTTCAATGTAACGAACTCATCTGATTACGACCAGTTTTCAGAAACTTACTTGTTCTCGTCTTCCAGCCAATTTTTCAGCTGCTCATCGGCGTATTTCTGGCAGGCTTTGTGTCCGTACCTACAAGCCGTAGTGAGCGCAAATTCTCTGCTAATTTTCAAGATATCCGTATTATTTGTCGGCACGTCATTGAGTCCAACATTCTCCACAAATTTGTTTATCCTCTGAACTATGTATTTCTGAAAAGATTCGGCAAAGCTTCAGAGTCAGGTCTCAGACTTTCTCACACAGATCTCTTATCTCGCGACCCGGTGCAGCAACGAAAACAACAATGGCGTTTACATACACCCGCACTTGTATTCAACCAACCTGTAAGATGTCGTAGTTCTCCATATTCTGCAACATGCGGTCCATATAATCAAAAGATCTGGCAGCCGCATACCATGGAATGTAATCGATTTCTCTTTCGAGATAGAGGGTGAACTGCAACGCCACGTCGTAACTCAAATATCCTCCGCGCGCGAGATTCAGCGAATCGTCGATCAACTGGGCGCGACTGACTGGAAGGATGTGCGTGTAATTGTCCGAGTTCAAGAGTGTCGCCAAAGTTTCCCAGTTAGTATCATCGTAGTTCACGCGGTAATATCCTGCAAGGGAGTATCGATATTTTTAGCTGGCGTTCGATCGTTATCCTCTTCGCGATGAATCCACGTTTACACAAGTGGCACGATAGTTGCAAAAACCATGTGCAAATCATTGTGAGATTTTTGGCATAGGGTTTTCATAAAATTTTACTGCGTGTATACACGTGCATGAAACATCAATTGCGGACCAAGGAACTATGTGCGCGTGTCACTGTATAAACAATTCGAGGGTGTCTCTTAATAAGTGAAACGTGTGTAAAGTCTATTTGTCTCGAAGCGACTGACAAAAATCTTCGACGTATTATTACTCATCACTCATCAAGGGAATCTGAGATGTAACGTTAATGTCGGTACAATCAAGTTGATTAACGTCACGTTGACAGTGAGAATTGCACAGCAACGTCATAAAGTAGGCATACCTGTCTGAAGATTATTGAAAATCCACCATTTTTTTGTTTTCAGGCCTTTGATCGTAAGCGTTGTCGAGTTTCCATCTTTCTCTACTTTGTTGTCCATCCATTCCTTTGCCGAGGTGTCATTACTTTTTATTGAGTCATCCGTGACATAGTTAATTGGTATGTACCATAACGGTTTTTTTGCTTTCTCCCAAGGTCTTTCTCTCGTCAAGAAGAATCGCTCCTGTTTCAATGTTATATCGTCGTTATTTGCGTTTCTTTCGACTGTTACAACAGGATATCCTTCTTGATCGACCCAAGTTGCCATGATGTCGGCAACACTGGCTGGTAATACGGGTGCGTCTTTCTTTCCAAGTGTGTCATTCATGGCTTTGAAGAGCTTCTCAGGTGTAACAGATGTGAAGTGGCTGCAATTATAAATTAATATAATTTTTTTATTATTTCAACAAATATATATATATATGTATGTGTGTGTGTATGTTTCTTTTATTAAAATGTAAATAAACATCGACGTGACTTGTGATAAAAAAATAAACATTATTTGACTAATGCGCTCGAGAGCATGAAGTATACATATTATATAAAAAATTGAAAAATATTTACGGAAGAGAATATTATAAATATAATTATTGAGAGGAAAATTTGTTATATCTATATAAAAAACTGAAAAATATTTACGGAAGAGAATATTATAAATATAATTATTGAGAGGAAAATTTGTTATATCTTTAGAAAACAGATTTTTATAGAAGTATATGATAAATATGCAATAATAATAATAATAAATATATGATAAATATATAATAATACATATGTATAAAATGTAATAATACGTATGTATAAAAATGTAATAATAACGTATGACTTACTTCTCTTTCAGATACTTTTGGAGTCCCTCTTTAAAATAATCTTCTGTCATGAAGTGTTGCATCATACGAATAACAGAAGCAGCTACGAAGATAAAATAGTACGTTAAGATGCTGACTATTAATTTCTCTTATATTGCCATAATTAACAGAGAAGCTGGCATACCTTTCTTGTAGGCAATGTTGTCGAACAATTTATTAATATCTTCATTACGCCCCACGTCCTGATTCATCTTACGAGTGTAGATAGTTCCGTCGCTGACGAATGCAGACTCTTGCAGATTTTTAACGACAAATTGTTCCATAAGACGCCAAGGTATCTCCTGTAAATTAATATTAAGTTTAATTGACGGTTCTGTTATCTATTAAGTTATTACGATTGTTAAAAGTGTATCATTTCATTTAATGACGACGCGACTCTTCGCAATTTTGAACCGAATTCTGCGGTAAAACAAATCGATCATAAAATTGATGCTATTATCAGTCGCGTCTGTTATTAATATAAATTCATTCTTGTTTTAGGTACATTCTTTTTTTAATTAATATGCTTAGGCATGATTCAGAATTAAATATATTTCTAATATAAGTTTCAACTATAGTTAAACACATACACACAGATGACTTTTAACCAATAAAATTTTGTTAAACGAAAACTGCTTTCAGAAAGATTGTACAATTCTATATAAACTTTCACCAGAACTGATAATTGATCAGTATTTAGCAGTATATGTTTTCATAATTACTTTTTCAGCTTCATTAACACTCTCAGTGGTAAAATATTGGAAGAAAGTGGCAAAGCCTTCGTTTAGCCAGATATAATTCCACCACTCAGGAGTCACCAAATTACCAAACCACTGATGAGAAAACTCATGAGATATCACTTTTGCTATATCGTGCTTAGCTTGCGTGGTGGTAACGTTTGCCGTGTAGAGAAGAGCAGATTCCCTTAAAAATAAGTAGAATGTTTTGTATTGAAGCGATAATAAGATTATCATACATATTCAACGATAATAAGTGCTAACGTAGATAAATGTTAAATGTAGATTAGATTCATGATTTATTAAAGAACGATGATAATGGTTCATGAATTCACGGCAAATAATAAAAATGAAAAAAATTTTCAGGTATCATATAAAATTGATTAACGATCGGATGCATCACGAGTATTTTGAATAGCAGCGAAGTGTGTAACAATTTCAAACCTGTCAAGTAGCTTCGGTCTGTAATAATCGCGATAAGAGTCGAGATATGTCAACGCTTGAACTTTGATCGTTCCATGATATCGAGATCTCTAGTATTACCTGTACGTCACCAGACCCCAATTCTCCATGGCGCCCGCTGCAAACTGAGGGATGCTAATTTGATCCATCTTCGCCATATTCATCGACGGGTCGTTTTCCTTAGATTTGTAGTATTTATATCCAGTGAATTCTTCCAAGTTGTCCAATACATTTCTTCCGTACTGAACGGCATACTCCGCGCTGTCAATTACATTGGGCCTCGTCCATACGGCAAAATTCGTATCTTTACTATGTATCTTATTTTGAAATTTTGAGACTACAAATGCCACGAGGTAAGTGGACATTATTGGTGTCTGTTCAAATTCCGTTGTTCTTATTTTTGTGTCCTTGTTCACCTGGCCACTACCCGACTTCATATTCATATTTGAGATTGCTGAATAATCCTCCGGATTTTTAATAGTGATGTCGAATGTTGCTTTTATTGCAGGTTCATCCCAGCAAGGAAAAGCTAGTCTTGCGCCTACCGGCTCAAAATGGGTCGTTGCAAGCCATCTATAATATATGGAAAAGATTATATTAACGCAAGGGATTTTCTACATTAGGCAATCGTGACTATTGAAATTGTCTAGTTGATTTCGAGAAGAATGTTTGCTTCGATTTTGGTAAAAATAAGTTAATACCACTATGCCAAGTAGAATTATGTCTATTATATTAAAAGCGCCATGAGAGCTGTGCATTTCGCGACAATTTTTAAAAAATCTACGTAAAAAACAGAATGCTACCAACTTTCACTATAAAAAAATTGGATAATTTCTATAATTTACTTGCCGAGTAATTATTCATTTTAAACTATCGACTCGACTGTTCTAAGTAAAACTAACGGTGTAAGATATTTCTTAAATTATTGTAAATGAATGGTACAAAGATATACTATTGTTAAGTTTTCTATTCTTGCATAAATCTAGTGTGTAAATTTCTTTGCCAAGGATTTTAACGGGAATATAGTTATACTGTTGTCTACTTACTGTATGGTTTTCGAATCGTTGTAACTACTTCTGTAGAATCCACGTAAATTATCGTTCAATGTTCCATTATATTTCATAACCAACTTATAAGGTCCGGATTTGCCAGGAATTTTTTCTTCAAACGTTAGTATCAGGAAGTCATTCGGATTACTTGGATGTTGAATTTTTGCATTTACAGTTTTGGGTTTTGAGTTGTCATTGCCGTCTTTGCCATTGCCGTCGTCGCCTTTGTTGTCTTCGCCTCCGTCATCGTAATTCTTGTTTTTTTCGTCGTTTTTTAATGTATATTTCAAATGGGCGTCAAGAATAGTCAGGTTTTCGCTGTGTAATTTTATATTTTGTATCTCATTCTCAATTTCAAGTGTGATTGTAATATCTCCTTCGAAAGTAAACTGTTTTTCTTCTTTGGCTTCATCGAAGAATGTTTGCAATGTGATTTGATAGTTTTTAGGTGTTACACCATCATCAGGCAACTTAATGTAACTTGAGTCGATATTATTATTGAAGATTTCTGGTTCTACATCCTCGAAAATGGGATCGCGTGCCCAGCAAGTCGCCAAGGCTAGCACCAATGGCAGCAGGAATCTCACAGTCGACATTGTAGCTCCTTCTGTGAGCGGAAAAAGAACTTTGTGCGAACACTGATCCACCTTACTGTTCCTATTACGTAATAGAAGTAAGACATGATTATGAGCAGCCGCAAAAGTACATCCAACTTCGTGATATTATTGTGCGAATAATCTAGGAAAACGTAAGTTTTAGGAAAACACCGTAGAAATAATTTTCATTGATTCTTCAGAAAACACAAGAACGTTCCAGTCAATACGGAGGCAACAATCTTGAATCTAACGGTTCTTTCGCTTTCGCATGAAGTGAGCGATCAACAATGACAAAATAAAATCAGGTTCAGGGAAGTTGCGTCGACTTTGATATGTTACGCGCTACGAGGGAAGTACAGTTTCACTAACAATACGCTTGCATGTTGCGAAGATTAATCGAATTTCCTTTTAAATAGATCAGCTTATGCTTCACACGGATTATACGTAGCAATACATGTAATTTCTTCAAGCGACGATACATAATAATTGTTACTTCAATTTGTCTAATTATCCAGAATCTGCTGAAAAGGAGTCGAATTATCTAGAATCTGCTGAAAAAAAATCGATAAATGCCGAAACCGAGCACACCATGATGAGCAATGATCAAAGAGAAGAAATCTCTGGATACGTAACGGTATTATTTCGAAAATTCCGCACGTTGGCCCGAAGCTTTTCTAAACTTTCACACAAACTCGACTTTAATGCAATTGATAGTCCTGATAACGTACCTTGGAGCTAATCGAAGATGAAAAACCGAACGGGTCGATGCCTCGTTGACCGCGGAGGCAGGATTTATTGAGAACCTGCCCGGTCAAAATCCCGCGACTTATAAGGCAGCGGCAGTGGGACGTATCGTGAAAAATATGTCGCTGTCTCCTCTAATCTTATCGCGACTGGTCTGTCGGTGCAGAAGGTACTATACTCTTCGAGGGATGATCGGTAAGTGGTCTATTCCGATGGCGACTCGCAAAATTTCCCCGACAATTTTAACATCGACTGTGCTGATAATGTGTGATAACCGTGATACAATGGTATCCAACCAATCGATGCTAGGCTTGATATCGCCAAATCCACCGAGATCCCACTTCTTTTATCGTCGATATCTGACAGCTCGTGACGAGTAATATTGCTTAAGCAATACTCGGCATTCTATAACTCGAGTCTGCGAAATCGATTATCTCACGAGTTTTTAATTCTTCTCATTGTCGAATCGACGCCGTCTAAGTGAAACTTCGTGTTAATCTAGAAACATATGTTTAACTCGCCAACGCGTCATTCCTTTCTGGCTTTTTGTCTCCTTGAGTTGCACCCAAGCATCGAGAATTGCGCAATATTAAGCATTTTGACCATTCCGAAAAGTTACAGATGAATTTTGGAAGGAACACCTTTTGGGAGAAGCATTTTTAGTTTCGGCACATGATACATATGGCATACGATATGCATAGATGTTTGTTAACATTTCCAATGTAAAACGACGCAACGACTGTGGTTTGAAGCATTCATCGAGAGGGAGAAATACCGTTTTTCAGTATGCGTCTCATAAACATATATATTATGTGGTTACCTCATACATAAAAATATTCGCGGACACCAAGATTTTCTTATTAATTGTTTTCGTCATTATCTATGATATATTTACGCCGACAGCGATAAAAATCAATTTAATCTTACAGAATATTATCGACGGGACGAATAAGCGTGATATGATTCATTGTTGAATCCAAGAAATGTTGTTTAACTTGAGCGTAAAGGTTTATCGTTCTACGGTTTTATCGTATTACATATGTACTTCTTTGTGGCGTTATTGAAGCGTTAGTACGGAAGAACTTTTCTACGGAAACTTCTACGGAAATTTATTAAAGGAGACGCAAGAGATGGTTTATCAGTAATTATATCTGATTAAGATATAGAAAATACGTCACGAATGACTCAAGCGAGTAACTTAATTTATATTAGGACGATATATGGTCAACGAACATCTTCCACTTGGTTTCTCTTGCAATAATTAATTTCGTAACATTCTACTTGCTGAATACTGAAAATCGTTCAAAAAACGCGTTGCCGTGATCACGGTTGTGACACGTGGTCCTGTCGCTGCGCTCTTCTCGTAAAATCTTTTCCGTTAATTAACACCGAATTTTGCCAGTGTGATTAATTTTTCATAATCGACTCCAGTACGTGCGACCGTTTGTGAAGTATAGATTATCATATGCTAGATATCTCTATCTGTTTTGCAAAATCGTGTTGTACGTGAGTGATAAATATCGATTAATAAGGTTACATAAGAAACGGCCGACAATATGCATTCGACTCGAGTTAAACGATTGGGAGTACAAAGTATTCGTAAGGTACACGCAGTCGTAAATTTTCGTCTTTTTCAATTTTTGTAAACAATTCGCAGAATATTTCTTACGTTCGTTGTTTCGGCATTCCGATTCAGCCGTTTTACCACAATTCAAGGCCATCGATCTGCAAAACTTTGTCGAGACTGCAGCAATCCTTCATCCATGTCCTTAAGTTCTTCGAAATCCTTGATCGTTCCGACGCAAAGTTGTGCATCGTCCACTTTATCAGGTATGTTGGAAGCGGCGGCAAGCTGCGGCAATACGGTTACGTAGCAAATGCCGTTTCCATAAGTGTCGACGAGACCATCTGAATTTTCATCTTCGACTTGTTAAAGTTGGAAAAATTGATATGTCAACTTCATCCGTACGTAGCTTATTGGAGCATTGCTTGCCCAGTTTTGCATTGATCCTTAAGGCGTCCAATTCGCATATATACATATACACACATATGCGTACACTTCAATTTTATCTTTAAATATGACTTATCCCGACAGGTGGATCCCGTGACGTGCGTATGCAAGCAAATACTGAGTCACTCCGATTTCGCTTTAATTGTATATTCATCGAAATATAGAGCTAAACCGTGTATATAAAAATCGTCGAAGTCTGCATCGTTGGATAACCGGGAACAATAGCTCCTCGGGTTTTTAGCGATTTCTGCGGAGTCATCATGCTGTTAGTCATGAACAATCATGGGTGAACGGTAAATCAACTCGGCCCTGGTTTCGATTAGACATCTAATGAGATAACATTTGTCGTACATTCAGGGCAATAATGATAAGGAATATCTGTGAAGAGAGAAACGTGGAAATGTGTTTCAGTCGTATTTATAGCGGTGAAAATAACTTACGCTGCATAATGATAATTTGCAGTATTGTTGAATATGGACTCTCCACTCATTATCGAAATGACTTATGGACTTATGAAAAACGTTAAAACGTCGTTATCTGCACAGTTATCTACATTCTATAATTGTCTATAAGTTATTATAAATATCCGGAGTAAGAACTTAATCTTATTCTTGATATAAATCAAGAATTAAAAGAAGAAATTATCGCGAAAAAAATCCCGCTTGTTTGTTACTGCAAACAATACTTAATTAACATTAAAAAGCTATCGAGGATTAATGACATATTGCGTTTTTACTAGATCGGTAAAAATGACAGGTTTCTGAAAAAATTGGTGAAAAAATGTGAGGGAAAAAGCGATTATTTATCTTTTATTATTATTATTCAACGTCCATTAAAAATATAAGACGCGCCGTTATAAGGCGACGCGTTTTATAATTTTTATAAAAAATTATAAAACAGTCACATTTTGACTGCTTCAGTAATTCTAATGTCAATACGCGTGATCGGATTGTTATGATATTTTCATTTCGATTTTCAATCTTTCTCGTTTCTTCCCAATGTTAAATTAAGCGCTTTATGCGCGGTTGGTCGACGCTGGCTGCCGGTTGATGACAGTGTTGAGGTTTTAGGCACAACTTGCTGGGATTTGCATGTAATTGCCGCAGGCTACATGTCTTGCCTTTAGGCTGCGTCGAGGTTTACCTACGTTCTATACACCTTGATATTGGAAGCCTAAGCGATGCCCTTCGTTTGATCGCAGTTCTGCACATGAGTTCCTTACAAACCTGTTTATGAGAAACTCGCGAAATAAATATTACCGGTAGCAAGATTTCAAATACCCTTTATATTTTACACGTTACAATGAAAAGATTATTACGATAATGAACTCAGAACTGCGATAAATCCGTCTGATATTAGCGGTAATTATCAACGAAATTATCACAGATTTTTTCACTTCGATTTAATCACATATAAACAATTTATATCACCGTCTTGTATTTTTCGCAGTCGTCGTAAGACGCAATTTTCTAATAATTAATTTATTTCTTGCGATTTATCGTTGCTTCACCGTTACGCCACGCTGTATATTTTCTGATTCAATGAAACATTTCAGGAGATGTGCGCCGAGAGATGTGCGCCGATCTCGTTGACGCTGCGATGAGGAGCTGGGTGCACAGTGTCTCGACCATAAGTAACAAGGGTAGATCGCGGTGAATGGAGAGCTATATGTATAATTGAAAGGCTGACACGGCTTGAAGGAAGTTGTAGTCGTGATTGGCCTGCATAATGAAGAAGCCCGAACGCCATTATACTCGGTGGCGAGCTTAAAGTTCCACGCACCTACCAGGTGGGTTACCTCCGTGACAATCCTGAAATATTGCCCCGCTGAGAAGCAATCCTTAAACTTACCGAGTTCGCTCAGCTTATCCTAGTCTTTGTGCGGATAAGATTTGGACTATGCGTGTGTGATTTTCTCCATCGCAAATTTGTCTTCGCGAAGCACTCCGAAACTGCATCGATGATGCGTGATGATGCGTGTTCACGACGAAACGAGGGTACGATTCGGTTTCAAATGGATGAAGTGGAAAAGGAGCGCAGCATGCGATTTGAATATNATATATATATATATATATTTCAGCTGCCATTGATACGCTCGCGAGCGTCTAATTATAAATATCGATTTATAAATATCAAAGAGTTATTTATTTCAGGCGGCACGGCAAAATCGATAAAAAGACGTCCGTTAACACTCGAAGAATATTTTGGGAATAAAATTTACACACCGAGAGTGTCCCTCTCGCGCCGCACGGAACCCCGATGAGTCTATATAATTTCTACAACAATTCGGAATTAAATAATTTACTGGATAATATCTATTAGATAATCTTGTCGATATATCGTTATTGTACGATAATGAATGTTATCCGTTTTTATCGAACGTTTCGCAAAATACAAGCTACCACGACAATAACTTGTGAAAGATACAGCATTCTGCGAATTGTTATCTTCCAATTGCGCGTGTCCTAAGTCCATTAATATCGCTCAAATGACTTCCATCTATACATTAACCAGCAAAAGTCTTTCCTTTCATATTACTTGTTCATTCTGAAAAATAAGAAATTTAATATCTTGGGATACCTATAACTTTGTCATAGAGATTACGATCTAGCGAGTGAATTACTTTTCATAGAAGACGAGATATTATCGGCGAGTGTGGCGGCAATCTGTTTTTTATCTTTCCATCGACTCAACGATATAATTAAGTCACGGAAAGGAATTTTACCTTAAAGTTGGTGTTTACCGAGCGTTCGGCTGGATAAGACACGCAAAGATGGCGGGGAAATTGAAAGTAACCAATGGATGATACCAAGGGAAAGCAGGAAACGCAATATCATGATGTGTTTAACTATAACTGTAAGTTAAATCTCGTTACCTTCGTAACTCTAATGAAAAATCCAGTCGCTCGATGTTCATAGAGAATACGGTGCATACAAGCTATAATTACTTACGTGTAACGACAGTTAGTTTAAACACGAATTGGGTCGGACAGTTTAAAATCGATTAGACTGTCAGATTAGACACGAATTTTCGACTTAATCCAGTTCCTCCGGGCAAAATCGAGAGAAATAGTGGAGTTTTCCGTGCGCGCGTTTCCCGTCTTGCCTCACATCTCTGTTTCGCGAGAGTACACGCGCGCATGTCATTCACGCGCGAGGGACGTGCAAACATGCACCGTGCAAATAGAATTACGTTTACTCGATCGTTTCCGACTTGCCGTCCAAAATTGCACCGGTTCAAAGGAACAATTTGTTTGTCTAAAATCCTGCCGCCCGAATCCCAGCCGTGATATTTATCGACGCATTCCGCAACGTAGATTCGCACCTTACCGTACGCCCGGTATTCCGAATTAAAAACTGCACGGTAAACACGAAGCAAAACTCACCCGGCACACGGCGAGCATTTCACTTCCCTCCGTGATTTATTCGCCGTTACTCCGCCGTAAACGTATCCCCGTGACATTTGTAAAAAGAATCCGTAACAAATTATCACTCTAACGAGTTGCGAGTTATCCCTCGCGATAATTCCGATCCTGATCGAATAAAATGACGTAAGGTCCGCCGTGCAATTATTGAACCCGCTGGGAATTCTGAGAATTCTGAGAGCAGCCATACGTTTCCCGCGGCTTGCATAATGCGGGACGGACGAATTTTTCATAAATGCTAACGATCGTTCTTCCCAGCGAGATATTAAGCGAGGGACTATGTGTCGTGTGCCCTGCTATTATATTAATAATAGAGCAAGTTGGTATTACGCTATTAAAAAAAATGCTTGCCTTCGCGATTTAACCGCCGCCGCAACAGCTCCGTATCATCGGCCGTAGCGTAAGCTCGCGTAAAAAGTTCCTCGGAAGCTGGCGCGGCGGGGATTTATTGTTACGGTTAAATCCGAGCGTATATTAATTCGCCAGGAAGTTGTTACGAAAAGTTTCGCCTCAATATTCAGGCGAACGGCCAGTTGAAGCCAATTGTTCGCTGTTGTATATATACACCGCATATACGCGCGCGTACACGTTCTCAGTTGTGTGTACAGCGCGGACAGTTAGGATTAACTTCGTTCGACGCAGAGTTCAACCCTTGACACCGGTCTTCTGAAATGCGCACCGGGTCGTGCTGTCTTTGGGAAACGCGCGGAAAGCTCACTTTCTCATGTGATGCGTTTTCGTTGCACTCACCAGACCTGTGTCGCGATTCTGTGCGATATACAGACGTGTAATAAGATGAGTGCACTCCACCGCGGTATTTCGTCGCATTCGGAACAAATGCTGGTAAAGCGGCCAATTACTCAGCATCAGCTTTCGACCGGGGCGCTCGCTCGTGGAGCCTTCTCGGGTCTTCCTCTGTCGAGAAATCGAATCAAGACCCGCAAGGGTGGCAGAGAGACGACGATGGTCGAGGGACGTGCTCGGGAGAGAAGGAAGCGACGAAATAAAAAGTCGAGCATTTAGCCGGGACCGAGGCCTAATTCAGTCAGGAGAACGAAGGCGAGTTTTGCTTCGGGGCCTTTGCAAACTGCCTCTTACACCGCCTGCTTGCTTGCTCCAGCAACATCGATGGCGGAAGCACGGTAATTCGATTACCTGGCCGTTTGAAAGCCCCCCTCTCTCTCGCTTTCTCTCTGTCTCTCTTCGTCTCTCTCTCCTCCAGACATACCGACGTGGTTCGCGTTTCGTTTGCGGACTGCACGTGTGGTTGTCATGCAACACAAATGATGTTTGAAGTAACTCATGCTTTAATGTACTGTCCGCTCATCGAACATTTAAATATGGTTGTTAACGTCGTTGGTAATTTTCATCGTTCGAGAAAGGTAATTTCGCGAAATGTGTCGCGGTTTATCTGCATAATGATATGTTAGGATAGATCGTTCCAGATGCTGGCAGATCACACTCGGAAACTTATATTAATCAGAGAGAGAGAGAGAGAGAAAGAGTTTATTTAATCGGTAAATAACAGTAAAAGTTTAATATGCGATTATTAGTAATATAAAAATTTAACACAACGAAGTAATACATTTAAACACAAGAAAAAGTGGATTGAAAGAATAAGTGATAAAAAAAGAAAGTATCAGCCTATAAATGCGCATTTTAGAAATAACGCAGAGAATACATTAAACATAATAAAAAAGAAGGAAAGAGAATTAAAAGAAAATGAAAAGAAAGAAGAAATGAAAAGAAAGGGAGAGAGTGTGTTGCACTAATTATATGGAAAAAATTTACATTAACTTAACAGTACAGAATAACGGAGGTACGCGAAAAGTCAGCAAAGAGAAGTAGTAGCTCTTTTTCAGATTATACGTTGTTTTTTATGCTCTTAGCGTCGAAAAGAATTTTATGAGTCGTATTAGAAGAAAATAGAGAGAAGCGGTCTGACCTAAAATCGCAGCTTTCAATGCCGTATGCGATCGTATCTGATTCCCTTAGATAAAATGCAGTGAGTCGAGCTTGGCGCTGGTAAATCTAACTCACGGTAAAAAGCACGATATCTGCACACATATATATCGTCGCTGAATAAATTGAATTTTTATATATCACAGCGTCTCAGAAACTCCGGCACTGTTTTAAGCCACACACGGTCCGCCTTAGAAAATCGTTCGCTTTATATTGCACGAGCACACTATTCGTGCGCATTCGAAGCTTACAACAAAAAGACGAAGATAAGTGCGAGACCCAAAACTTGCTTGAAGTTATTATTATGCGTGTAGTTTAACTCCGTACATACTGTGCGTTAAACTATATTTTTCTTTTAATTTTTTTTCTTTTAATTCGAAATACGTGCACATCTGTCTGTGTCCGATAGTTCGTCGACGTCATGCACATCGACGCATCTGTGAGACGCGTCGCAATCGCTGTATACCTTATCCGAAAAACACCATAATGTCACCGTGAAGTGTCGTCATTACTATACGACGGTATCAAGTTTCGATGTTGATCTCGGTGAATCACAGTCGCAAGAGTTACGACCGGAATACAGCCGATCTAGCGAGCGGTGAGTTTTGAGCACAGTGGTGCGAACGACTTCCCTCTGATTCTTTATCAGCGCCCAAGTTGCGGGGATCGTTCTTTAGGTGACCAGGGGACGGTCTTTGTGCCTGCACGGGTAAATATTAGCGGAGGATGATGAGAGTCTCACCGCTCGCTTCTTCTACCTCTCTCTTTCCTGCTTTCATCGACACGTCGGCCACGTCATCTCCGTTGCACCATCGTGGCCCGTTCATTCCGCCGGGTGCGACGTCATTCTGGGGTCTGGCTTTCACCTGTCCTCTTCAAACCGGCGGATCTCACCGAAAATTCACTCCTGATATTACCTCCATTCAAGTATACCACTCATGCTGGTGCTTTTTCTCCCTTACCGGTAGACACCGCCGACGGGAGACAGTGTTCATAGAGGGAATTCGATTCAAACGGAATGCAAACGCTAAAATACGGACTGAAATATGCAAGGTGACATGTAGCGAAGTACAATAACATTGTGTATAATAGCATTGTGAAGTGTACGAAGCTCGAAGATGAGCGAATCCAGTCACTAGTGAGTAGCAAGTCAGAGACAGAATTCGAAGACGAGCGGAATCTGCCGCGTCAACAAGTACCTGACACATCTGTTTTACAAGTAACTATATATTTCTTTGTTGAATTATTTATATACATGAATAAGTAGAACAAGGAAGCATTGTATATGCACAAGAGTAAGTCGTTCATGTTGTTACTTTATAAACATGTTAAAACAATATCAAAGTTACGAGAAATAGAATTTTGCGCACATCGTACGAAATGCTCCTTGCTGTTCAATAAGGATGCTTGTAATTGCAAGCGGATCGCAAATTGCGGATCACGAATCACGAAACAACACGATGTCAATGTATAATTTGTCAAATTCACAAGTGGCGCTCGCAAGTGACATTTTAAAGCGTGTGTCATCACAAAGGAGCTAATACAATTTCTTCTTCATTGCCCGGATGTGGCACAATATCTCGCTCGCGATAGCTCCCGTCACCATTCTTCATCATAACGGACTTCACGAGCTCCTTCGACGGTTGTTGTAAATCGTACGCCCAACCAATTTTCGCAAAGAAATCGATGAACATAGTCGTGAAGTTGTAATTACCAAAATCACTAGCCTTGTAATCCCATGGAAACGTGTGATGGTAATTGTGCCAGCCCTCGCCGTAAGAAAAAAATGATACCACGCTGTTCTCCGTCGGGTTTATGTTCCTGTAATTCAGATAAATGTGATTTTTCACTGTTGCTTTGGTCGTTAGCTTGGTCTCATTAATCGACGGGGATTCATGATATCACATAGTCCATTATACTTAATGTATGTTCGCGATTAACTTATAAAATAAGTAGATATTAGAAAATAGGTATGATATATTAAGTGGATATAGAA
>NW_014555153.1:0-591 GCF_001313825.1 Dinoponera quadriceps | reverse complement strand
GGCGCAACGCGATCCTACAATATTCAAATATATATTGTTTAATGAAAAAACAACTTTTTATGTCACTGGTCAATTGAATCGGCATATTAAACATTAATAGTCCATCCACAATCCACACTGTTAAGTTGATCGTTAACATCGTTGAAATCTTATCGTATTGTGTAGCATTGTAAATAGATACTTAATTGGTCCTCACCTTTTTTACGATAACGTTAATAGATTTAATAACTTACACTTCCTGCAATATGTGTTAATTTTTTGGGGCACAGGANAAAATGGACCCATGTTGCATAGAAATTTTATTGCGTTTTAAATTAAACAAAATTGTAATATTTTTATTAACAAAGGAATCACATAATATAAAAACATAAAAACATGTAATAATTCAACTCAATTTGTTGTTATAGGATGGGACTTAAATCGTCCTACCGTGCCACATGGGTTCATGAATGATACTTATTGAAACACATCCTTTTCTGAAGGCACAGAGGCACTTTGCATACAGTACATGACCACCGTGTCCGAACTTCATTTTTATTTAATACTAAAAAGCACATCGTTTGCGAGACGAACGTTCCGGTAGATGTTTTG